>NW_026562504.1:377500-502500 GCF_027474105.1 Poeciliopsis prolifica | reverse complement strand
CGACAGTAGTTTCTTTAGCGAACAGTTGTAGCCAAAAATCCTTCAACATATGAAAAACTCAGACCTTATCAATACAGCTGATCTGTTTATTTAATTAACCAATTATTAACTGGATAGCAAAAGGTGCTTAATAGGAATTATTCATTTCAATTTTTAGCAGAATTGGAACCAAAAACACTAAAACTTTTCGTTTGAGAAGTTTTGGTCAAACAGACGAGCATGAAGATGTTTAATTACTAAATTAGTTGACGATTATTTCATTGATCAATTAATCACAATGAATCGTTTGAGAGCAGTTGCTCCTTTAAGCCCAGGATGTTTTCGCCTCCTGTTAAATTTGTGCAGACGCAGACTGGAGGTGTTATTGTTATTCAGAAAGCGCTCCACATTTATATTCCAGCTCAGAGCCGCCGGTGACAAGCTGACAGCGGTCCGTATCGGCCTCTGATCCGCTTTCAGCAAGTGGAAAAGTACGAGTTTTAAAAATACAGCGAAGAGGAGGATGGCGAGGGCAAGGAAGGTAATGAGGAAGAAAAGAGACTGTGGAGGGAAAAGGAATGAAGTTCAGGCAGGAAGGAGGAAAACAACTTTCAATGCACTAATGAGCTCAGGTAAGAAATGCGCCACAATGGCTTCACACGCCGCGAAAAGAGAAAATTAATCACACACTTCAGAGAGATAAATCCCCCGGTGCCGTTTCTACCTCTAAACAAGAGAAGGAAGGATGATGCTGCAGAGACGGGAGAAAGGACAAAAGCGAATCAGAAGAAGCGTACATCTTGTTGTTTTCTGGTAGGGGGGGAGCTGCAGGCGTTTTTGCTGATGCTTGGATTTGTGCAGAGATTACAACCTGCAGGGGAAACTTTCTACACTCTGCAGCGGCGCCTTCAGCTGCCCTTGAAAATCCCAAAATTAGTTTTCCTCCTTTTCTAAAAGAACAAGATCAGATTAGGAGGAACAGAGGAAGACCTTGGAGATCAGGAGATTGTGCTCTTCTTCACTAAAAAACTGTTTCCTGGGAGATTCCCAGGACTTTAACTGCAGGTTTTCCAGATTATTTAATGTTTTTGCTGAACCAGGAGATTTGGTGGATGCAGCTGCAGCAATTCCCAATCATTTAATAAACATACAAAACATCATTCAGCTGAAACTTTCATTCAGGTTCAGCATGTCCTGGAAGCAGCAGAAAAACTTCAGTTTGATTCTCATGCTGAGGAGAATCAGAATTTATGGAGGTTTGGGACCACAAGACCCGAAACGTCTCTAAACGTCCACAAGACCCGAAACGTCTCTAAACGTCCACAAGACCCGAAACGTCTCTAAACGTCCACAAGACCCGAAACGTCTCTAAACGTCCACAAGACCCGAAACGTCTCTAACGTCCACAAGACCCGAAACGTCTCTAAACGTCCACAAGACCCGAAACGTCTCTAAACGTCCACAAGACCCGAAACGTCTCTAAACGTCCACAAGACCCGAAACGTCTCTAAACGACCACAAGACCCGAAACGTCTCTAAACGTCCACAAGACCCGAAACGTCTCTAAACGTCCACAAGACCCGAAACGTCTCTAAACGTCCACAAGACCCGAAACGTCTCTAAACGTCCACAAGACCCGAAACGTCTCTAAACGTCCACAAGACCCGAAACGTCTCTAAACGTCCACAAGACCCGAAACGTCTCTAAACGTCCACAAGACCCGAAACGTCTCTAAACGTCCACAAGACCCGAAACGTCTCTAAACGACCACAAGACCCGAAACGTCTCTAAACGTCCACAAGACCCGAAACGTCTCTAAACGTCCACAAGACCCGAAACGTCTCTAAACGTCCACAAGACCCGAAACGTCTCTAAACGTCCACAAGACCCGAAACGTCTCTAAACGTCCACAAGACCCGAAACGTCTCTAAACGTCCACAAGACCCGAAACGTCTCTAAACAACCACAAGACCCGAAACGTCTCTAAACGTCCACAAGACACTAAAACCATTTCAAAAGATCAGCTGCTGTGCTTCCACTGTGTGGAAGCTGGGGGAGAAGCTGGGGGAGAAGCTGAGGGAGAAGCTGGGGGAGAAGCTGGGGGAGAAGCTGAGGGAGAAGCTGAGGGAGAAGCTGGGGAGAAGCTGGGGGAGAAGCTGGGGGAGAAGCTGGGGGAAGCTGAGGGAGAAGCTGAGGGAGAAGCTGAGGGAGAAGCTGAGGGAGAAGCTGAGGGAGAAGCTGGGGGAGAAGCTGGGGGAGAAGCTGGGGAGAAGCTGGGGGAGAAGCTGGGGAGAAGCTGAGGGAGAAGCTGGGGGAGAAGCTGGGGGAGAAGCTGAGGGAGAAGCTGGGGGAGAAGCTGGGGGAGAAGCTGAGGGAGAAGCTGGGGGAGAAGCTGAGGGAGAAGCTGGGGGAGAAGCTGGGGGAGAAGCTGAGGGAGAAGCTGGGGGAGAAGCTGGGGGAGAAGCTGGGGGAGAAGCTGGGGGAGAAGCTGAGGGAGAAGCTGGGGAGAAGCTGGGGGAGAAGCTGAGGGAGAAGCTGAGGGAGAAGCTGAGGGGAGAAGCTGAGGGAGAAGCTGGGGGAGAAGCTGGGGGAGAAGCTGGGGGAGAAGCTGAGGGAGAAGCTGGGGGAGAAGCTGGGGGAGAAGCTGGGGGAGAAGCTGGGGGAGAAGCTGAGGGAGAAGCTGGGGGAGAAGCTGGGGGAGAAGCTGAGGGAGAAGCTGAGGGAGAAGCTGAGGGAGAAGCTGAGGGAGAAGCTGAGGGAGAAGCTGAGGGAGAAGCTGGGGGAGAAGCTGGGGGAGAAGCTGGGGGAGAAGCTGGGGGAGAAGCTGGGGGAGAAGCTGAGGGAGAAGCTGAGGGAGAAGCTGAGGGAGAAGCTGGGGGAGAAGCGGTGAACTGGTCAGTCACAGGCCGTCAGAGGGAAGCAGGCGCTCTGTCAGCGAGGTTTAGCGCAGGAAGACGCCGCATCGTTTCCTTCCATGCTGTGGCTGCAAACATCCCCATGTGTTTCTGCTCGTCTGCTGCATGTGGAGCTCAGCGACTCTCCGATTCCTCTCAGCACTGCAGATAGACAGGTTTCTAATAGAGCTGCAAAAAACATAGTTATGATTGAAAGAAAAATAATTTTGTCCCTTTTTTGCTAATTATTCATGTAATTTTCTGGAACACATTAACTTTGCAGTTGGCTGCACAGAGCAAACATGAATAACTTGTCACATAGTGAGGAACTTGTAAGCAGCTTTTCTCGCTGTTTTATGGTGTTTGTAGCGGGAGCCATGATCAGAACCGCCGTTTATCAGCTTCAGCCCAAACAGAAAAAGCAGATACAGGATTCAATTAGAAAGCTCTTCATTTTTTAAAAACCACAACTTATCAAAATGTGCATGAATTTCTCAGACTGCTTCGTGTGTTAAACAGAGACTCAGCGTTTTAGAAACGTTTTAACTGGGACTAAATAAAACTCAAAAGTCTTCTCTACACCAAATGAGAGAAATGTACTAAAGTGAGGGAACGCTGTTATTCCCTCACCAGAAACATGCAAAGTGTTGCTTTGATTGACAAAACCCCTCCCCCACTCCACTCCTCCAGACTAGCGGCAGCAACAGTCAGCAAACACCTGGTGGAATGATTACTATTATAAATCATGAGCTGCTCGTCACTGAAACAACCTAAGGACTGTTGATAACGGCATAATGGAGGAACATTGTTGTAAAAGAACGGGAGTTTCTTAAAGAGACGGAACGCATATTTAATATATAAAGCATTTTGATGTCAAGTAACAGTCACTTGATTGTTCTGTAAAATGTCACATGGAAAACACAAAACTGGCCCTTTAACATGATCATTTTTAAATTAGCCCTTTTTTTATATATTTATTTTGTAGCATCTTGTCCCTCGTGGGGTCGGGAGTTGCTGGTTCCTCTCCAGCTCATGTTCCGAGTGAGAGGCGGGTCACCCTGGAGGGGTCACCCTGTAGGGGTCACCCTGGGCGGGTCACCCTGGAGGGGTCACCCTGTAGGGGTCACCCTGGGCGGGTCACCCTGGAGGGGTCACCCTGGGCGGGTCACCCTGGAGGGGTCACCCTGTAGGGGTCACCCTGGGCGGGTCACCCTGGAGGGGTCACCCTGGGCGGGTCACCCTGGAGGGGTCACCCTGCAGGGGTCACCCTGTGGGTCACCCTGGGTGGGTCACCCTGCAGGGGTCACCCTGGAGGGGTCACCCTGGAGGGTCACCCTGCGGGGTCACCCTGGAGGGGTCACCCTGGAGGGGTCACCCTGGAGGGGTCACCCTGGGCGGGTCCACCCTGGGCGGGTCACCCTGGGGGGTCACCCTGGTGGGTCACCCTGCAGGGGTCACCCTGGAGGGGTCACCCTGGGCGGGTCACCCTGCAGGGTCACCCTGGGCGGGTCACCCTGGGTGGGTCACCCTGGAGGGGTCACCCTGGGTGGGTCACCTGGGGGGTCACCCTGCAGGGGTCACCCTGGGCGGGTCACCCTGGGGGGTCCCCTGCAGGGGTCACCCTGGAGGGTCACCCTGTAGGGGTCACCCTGGGCGGTCACCCTGGGCGGGTCACCCTGGGGGGTCACCCTGGGTGGGTCACCCTGGAGGGGTCACCCTGCAGGGGTCACCCTGGCGGGGTCACCCTGGTGGGTCACCCTGCAGGGGTCACCCTGGAGGGGTCACCCTGCAGGGGTCACCCTGGGCGGGTCACCCTGGGTGGGTCACCCTGGAGGGGTCACCCTGGAGGGGTCACACTGGGCGGTCACCCTGGGCGGGTCACCCTGGAGGGGTCACCCTGGGTGGGTCACCCTGAGGGGTCACCCTGGAGGGGTCACCCTGGGCGGGTCACCCTGCAGGGGTCACCCTGGGCGGGTCACCCTGGAGGGGTCACCCTGGGTGGGTCACCCTGCAGGGGTCACCCTGGAGGGGTCACCCTGGGGGGGTCACCCTGCAGGGGTCACCCTGGGCGGGTCACCCTGGGTGGGTCACCCTGGAGGGGTCACCCTGGGCGGGTCACCCTGGAGGGGTCACCCTGCAGGGGTCACCCTGGGCGGGTCACCCTGGGTGGGTCACCCTGCAGGGGTCACCCTGGAGGGGTCACCCTGGGGGGTCACCCTGGGGGGTCACCCTGGAGGGGTCACCCTGGGTGGGTCACCCTGGAGGGGTCACCCTGGAGGGGTCACCCTGGAGGGGTCACCCTGGGTGGGTCACCCTGGAGGGGTCACCCTGGAGGGGTCACCCTGGGTGGGTCACCCTGGAGGGGTCACCCTGGAGGGGTCACCCTGGAGGGGTCACCCTGGGCGGGTCACCCTGGGCGGGTCACCCTGGGTGGGTCACCCTGGGCGGGTCACCCTGGAGGGGTCACCCTGCAGGGTTCACCCTGGGCGGGTCACCCTGGGTGGGTCACCCTGCAGGGGTCACCCTGGAGGGGTCACCCTGGGCGGGTCACCCTGGAGGGGTCACCCTGGAGGGGTCACCCTGGTGGGTCACCCTGCAGGGGTCACCCTGGAGGGGTCACCCTGGGTGGGTCACCCTGCAGGGGTCACCCTGGAGGGGTCACC
Source organism: Poeciliopsis prolifica (assembly GCF_027474105.1). Taxonomy (NCBI): domain Eukaryota; kingdom Metazoa; phylum Chordata; class Actinopteri; order Cyprinodontiformes; family Poeciliidae; genus Poeciliopsis; species Poeciliopsis prolifica. Next base: position 496,964 of record NW_026562504.1, on the reverse strand, counting down.
CTGGAGGGGTCACCCTGGGCGGGTCACCCTGGAGGGGTCACCCTGGAGGGGTCACCCTGCAGGGGTCACCCTGGAGGGGTCACCCTGGCGGGTCACCCTGCAGGGGTCCCTGGACGGGTCTCCAGTCCGTTGCTGTACATTTCACACTTGCTGTATTTAAACAAATGTAATGGATGGGTGACTAATAACACCATAATAACAATAAATTATAATTATAATGCAAACTAAAGAAAAATTTAGTGTTTGTAACTTTTTAGGATATTTTCTGTGGCAAATTTAAATCTTCTTAAAATGTTAAAAATGTTGGATGGCCAAATTTGTGCCGTTCTTGAATTGCCACACAAAATGAATCCAAAGGCCACTAAAGGCCCCCGGGCCTCACTTTGGACACCCAAACGTCTGATCTTTTGCTAACAGCTAAAATGTTTGTACAATGTTGGTGCAGAATGAGTATTTTTGTCATCCAGGGCTGAAGACACAGCAGCTAATGTGTAAATGAGGCTCTGCTTGGAGAATCAAACGCTGACAGACAGAAAAAAGCAGATTTGATGAGCGTTGAGCTTCACTTGAACCTGGAATGATCTGGTTCCCCAGGCTCCTACTTTCCTGCTAAATCTACCTTAAACTGAGTAGATCAGCTAAATCCTTAACCTGAGCCCGTCTTCTGTCTCCCTGCAGAGAAAATCCAGAAAGCAGAAAAGAGGAAGCAGAATGGAGTGAAGAACAAGAGGAAAGAGAGAAGGAAGCATGGCACCGGCAAGAAGAAGGAGAGGTGGAAGTCTGAGAGTGGCTCCCTGCTGAGAGAGCTAGGTGCGGCGAGTGGGTGGATTTACTCTGCCTTGCTTTTACTACTTTATTATTTCTGCTTGATTAAAATATTTCGACATATTTTAAAGCTGTGGAGCAAAAACTGTCCGAGCCGAGTGACTTCAGAATAACTTCAGCTGCTTTCCAGAGAGTGAGTGGAAATAAGACGATGGTCCAACTGTGACGCAGTGAAAATGTTCAGTTCATTTGTCATAAATTTACATCAAACCCAAATGAGTTTGATTGTTTCTGACAGGAGCATCAATTAAAAACCATGAGATTTTGACCTGATTCACACCAGACCCGCTGTGACCCGCTTCGGGTAGAACCGGGTCGACCCGACTAAAGGAGGAAAATCATCTTTAATTATCATAAATACTATAAATTCAGATCTGCACTAAATGTTAAATCCTAACTGCAAAACTCTGCTTGGTTTTATGCATCGAGTCGCAGAAAACCAAGCAGTTTATATTTAAAATCTCCTTAAATATATTTATTGCCACACTTTATATATTTTCTTGACCAAGGTTTACTTACACACACACCACACACACTTCCTTTAATGCAAGGCTCCAAACGTTACAGTAGAACATGATTACAACAGATTGATGAGCCAGAGGAATTGATCAGCAGGTGTATCAGATCACCTGAATGAGATGATTAATGATGGAACGTCTGCAGGTTTTATAACTCATCTGTTCGAGTTCTTGACTCTTTCCTCACCGGTCCGGTTTTTAGACAAAACTTTACACGATACTGAAACTCGATGCTGAGAGAGAAACTAAAGGTCAAGGTGCAAAATATGAACCAAAGCTGGATTTAAAATGTTGTGCAGGATGTTTGTCGTCGGCGCTGCTGGTGGTAGAAAACGTCTGGATGAAACGCAGTCAGTCTGTCTCCTCTGCAGCAGAGCGTTTGTTTCCGTCAGTAAAACTCCATCTGCTTTTGCTTCATCTCCATTTCTACTCGTCCCTGTTTGTCTCCCGTATCTGTCCATCTGGCTCTGGTATGAAACCCATCTTTCTGTTTATCTTGCTTCTTTTTCTTCACCTGACCGCAAAGGGGAGAAGAACTGCAACTTGACACGCCATGCATGCTGGGATACCATCACAAAAAATTGCGTTTCCATGACAAATAAGCCGGAGTTTGTGTTTGGTTTGCTGCTGTGTTTTTAGCAGCGTCGTTTTACGAGTCCGACTCGCCGTCCATTATTATCAGTGTTATATATAGTGAGCTGCTGTCAGTGTGTGTGTGTGTGTGTGTGTGTGTGTGTGTGTGTCTGTAGGTGTGTGGTGTGTGTGTGTAGGTGTGTGTGTGTAGGTGTGTCTGTAGGTGTGTGTGTGTGTGTGTCTGTAGGTGTGTGTGTGTGTAGGTGTGTGTGTGTGTGTGTAGGTGTGTGTGTGTGTGTGTGTGTAGGTGTGTGTGTGTGTGTGTGTGTGTGTGTGTGTGTGTGTTTGGTGTGTGTGTGTGTGTGTGTGTGTGTGTGTGTGTGTGTTGTGGGTGTGTGTAGGTGTGTGTGTGTGTGTGTGTGTAGGTGTGTGTGTTTAGGTGTGTGTGTGTGTGTTAGGTGTGTGTGTGTAGGTGTGTGTGTGTTAGGTGTGTGTGTGTGTGTGTGTAGGTGTGTGTGTGTGTGTGTGTGTGTGTTTAGGTGTGTGTGGTGTGTGTGTGTGTGTGTGTGTGTGTGTGTGTGTGTTAGGTGTTTGTGTGTGTGTGTGTGTGTGTGTGTGTGTGTGTGTGTGTGTGTGTGGTGTGTGTGTGTGTGTGTGTGTGTGTGTAGGTGTGTGTGTGTGTTTAGGTGTGTGTGTGTGTGTAGGTGTGTGTGTGTAGGTGTGTGTGTGTGTTTAGGTGTGTGTGTGTGTGTGTGTAGGTGTGTGTGTCTGTGTGTGTGTGTGTGTTTAGGTGTGTGTGTGTGTGTGTGTGTGTGTGTGTGTGTGTGTGTGTAGGTGTGTGTGTGTGTGTGTGTGTGTGTAGGTGTGTGTGTGTGTTTAGGTGTGTGTGTGTGTGTAGGTGTGTGTGTGTAGGTGTGTGTGTGTGTTTAGGTGTGTGTGTGTGTGTGTGTGTAGGTGTGTGTGTCTGTGTGTGTGTGTGTTTAGGTGTGTGTGTGTGTGTGTGTGTGTGTGTGTGTGTGTGTGTGTGTGTGTTAGCTAAACTCTAACCACCTCCTGCTGTCAGATTATTACAGACGTTTTCTCTCCTCTGGTGTTTGTGGTATTTCGGAGACGCTGCAGGTTTACAGCGAGAACTTTAGATAAAAAGGAAAACAACAAGAAAACTATTAAATGCAGCCGAGCAACTGATCCTGACACGAGTATCATTTTGGGTCCTCTGCTCTTTGACGTGTATTTTATAAGTTTTAATGGCTGGTTCCATTTCTAGCACTAATATTTAAGAACTAATAATTGCTAACGATGAGTGAGGAGAAGCCACTTCTGTATCTCTGTTTGTCTCCTTCAGGTTTGCTGAAGTCGTTTCCGTTAGAGAGCTCTCTGTTCGACAGCTGGCTGGCCAAGTCGGTGCAGATCACCGCCGACGACATGCTGAGCCAGTGGGCTCTGGGCGCCCAGCACCGCGACCGCAGCAGCAGCCTGCTGTCCGACCAGGTGGGGACGCGTCACGGCTTCTTGTGGTGATGAACGGGACGGAGATCATCTCTGCAGTTTATAAAAAACATCTTCATAGAATGTGGTGTTACCAATTTATTTTGTAATCTTTACAATTTGTTGAGCATGAAATCATCAATAATTAATTATTGGTAAATCTGTGTGTAGGTGTGTGTAGGAAGTATCATAAAAAACTCAAAAAGTTCAATGATCAGAAAACAAAATTGGTTGGAATTATTGATGAATGAAGTCGATATATACATGATGAGTATAGGTGGTGCTGGATATATGAATTTCATTAGAGGTTTAGATTTGGGCTGAAACTTTTTCATCAATATTATGACAACAAGATTATATTTCTTGATTAGAAGTTATTTCTAAGTTAGTTTTGTCTTATTCCAAGTGAATTTTATTTACTAGACACTAAACAAAAATTACTTGATGAGATTTTTCACTGTTTGCTGGAAACTTTCAGACCTGGCAACCCGGCTGACAACGAGGAGATCCTGTAATATTTCTGGAGTCGATGAGTTGCAGCAATTTCCCTCTTGATCAACTTTAAATATGGTTCTGCTGACCCGTTTCCTCCTCTTCCTCATCCTCTTCCTCTCCCCCTCCTCCTCCCCTCTTCCTGCTCTTCTCCTCCTCCTCTTCCTCCTCCTCTCTTCCTCCTCCTCCTCTTCCTCCTCTCTTCCTCCTCCTCTCCTCCCTCCTCCTCTTCCTCCTCCTCCTCTTCCTCCTCCTCTTCCTCCTCCTCCCTTCTCCTCCTCCTCTTCCTCCTCCTCTCCTCCTCCTCTTCCTCCTCCTCCTCTTCCTCCTCCTCCTCTTCCTCCTCCTCATCTTCCTCCTCTTCTCTCCTCCTCTTCCTCCTCCTCTTCCTCCTCTTCTCTTCCTCCTCCTCTTCCTCTCCTCCTCTTCCTCTCCTCTTCCTCTCCTCTTCCTCCTCTTCCTCCTCCTCTTCTCTTCCTCTCCTCTTCCTCTCCTCCTCTTCCTCCTCCTCTTCCTCTCCTCCTCCTCCTCTTCTTCCTCCTCCTCTTCTCCTCCTCTTCCTCCTACTCCTCTTCTCTTCCTCCTCCTCTTCCTCTCCTCCTCCTTCTCCTCTTCCTGCTCCTCTTCCTCATCCTCCTTCCTCTCCTCTTCCTCCTCCTCCTCCTCTTCCTCCTCCTCTTCCTCTCCTCTTCCTCTCCTCCTCCTCCTCTTTCTCCTCCTCCTCCTCTTCCTGCTCCTCTTCCTCTCTTCTCCTCCTCCTCTTCCTCCTCCTCTTCCTCTCCTCTTCTTCCTCCTCCTCTTCCTCCTCCTCCTCTTCTCTTCCTCCTCCTCTTCCTCCTCCTCTTCCTCCTCTTCCTCTTCTCTTCCTCCTCCTCTCCTCCTCCTCCCTTCTTCCTCCTCCTCTTCTTCCTCCTCCTCTTCCTCCTCTTCCTCCTCCTCTTCCTCCTCCTCCCCTTCCTCCTCCTCTTCCTGCTCCTCCTCCTCCTCCTCTCCTCCTCCTCCTCTTCTCTTCCTCCTCCTCTTCCTGCTCCTCTTCCTCTCCTCCTCCTCCTCCTCCCCTTCCTCTTCCTCCTCCTCTTCCTCTCCTCTTCCTCCTCCTCTCTTCCTCTTCTCTTCCTCCTCCTCTCCTTCCTCTTCTTCCTCCTCCTCTTCCTCCTCCTCCTCTTCCTCCTCTTCCTCTTCCTCCTCCTCCTCTTCCTCCTCCTCTTCCTCCTCCTCCTCCTCTTCTCTTCCTCCTCCTCCTCTTCCTCCTCCTACTCTTCCTCCTCCTCTTCCTCCTCCTCCTCCCCTTCCTCCTCCCTTCCTCCTCCTCTTCCTCCTCCTCTTCCTCCTCCTACTTCCTCCTCTTCCTCCTCCTCTTTCTCTTCCTCTCCTCCTCTTCCTCTCCTCTCCTCCTCCTCTCCTCCTCCTCTTCCTCCTCCTACTCTTCCTCCTCTTCCTCTCCTCTCTTCCTCCTCCTCCTCCTCTTCCTCTTCTCCTCTTCCTCCTCCTCCTCCTCTTCCTCTTCCTCCTCTTCCTCTTCCTCCCCTTCCTCCTCCCCTTCCTCCTCTTCCTCCTCCTCCTCCTCCTCTTCTCCTCTTCCTCCTCCTACTCTTCCTCCTCCTCCTCCTCCCCTTCCTCCTCCTTCCTCCTCCCTTCCTCCTCCTCTCTCCTCCTCCTCCTCCTCCTCTTCCTCCTCCTCTTCCTCCTACTCTTCCTCCTCCTCCCCTTCCTCTTCCTCCTCCTCTTCCTCCTCCTACTCTTCCTCCTCCTCTTCCTCCTCCTCCCTTCCTCCTCCTCTCCTCCTCTTCCTCCTCCTCTTCCTCCTCCCCTTCCTCCTCCTCCTCCTCCTCCTCCAGCTCCTGCAGGGTGAGGAAAGCCTCCTGAACCTCATGATGGAGAACTCTATGCAGTCGGCGTGGAAAACGCCTCAGCTGGGCCGGAAACCCAGAGGAAGCAGCAAGCCTCGTTCTCGAAGGCCGAGCGGCGCCAGCGCCCAGCGGGTGTTCGGATCGGTCGCGTCCGGCGGCCCGTCCGCAGCCAAGGGCTTCTGGGAAAAATCCGGCCGCCGAGGGGAGAAGTCCAGAAGCTCGTCCAAGGCGGGTCGCCACCAACAGACCAGGAGCTGCGACCCGAACGGCGACCCGCAGCCGCCCATCTCCAAGATGGATTCCTGCCACATCTCGGAGGAGCGCGGCCGCTGGGACAGCGTCCACATGGCGACCGGTTTCACGGCGAGCGCTTCCCCTTTGCCGGCCTCCGGCCCGGGAGCCGCGGCGCCTGACGCCGGGGTCGTCCTGCGGGGGTCGCGGCCCCGCCCGACCCGGCAGGGTAAAGCGAGGTCGAGGGTCGAGGAACTGGACTCCACGGACCTGCCGTTCACAGGGAAAGGCGCGTCGCTGCTGGATGCCGCCGCCGAGACTGATGGGTACTTCTCCGACGGAGAGAGCGATTTGGAAACGCGGTCCGGAGGACGAAAGCTTCGGCTGCCACAGCTGCATCCTGCCAGCGAGGATCTGCTGAGGAGGAGCGTCCTGGCGTCCTAAACAAAGTAACAGGGACAGAGCAGCCTTGTTAAAGCAAACCCGTGGTGTGGAGCAGCGCTGCAGCTCTGACTGCGCCTGGTTTCTGAATGTAGCTGTATGCCGACCGTACAGTAAAGCTTCCCCACTGGACTGCAGCTCTTACTATAGGAAACTAAACTTTGGTCTTTTGTATATTTCTAGCTCATGGGGTTGTGGCCTGGTGTCTGAGGTTTGCGTCAGACTTGGGAACAAACACTTCGGGGCATTACTCCTCTTCTTACTCACGCTGGTTCCAGGCTATGCTTTAAGGTCCGAGCTGCACCCAACGACTTTTCCTCAAACATTCAGACGATTTCATAGCAGAGCTGACATGAATGTGTGCAGAGCGCGGCACAGGACAGCATGTTGTCAGCCTTGAAAAGCACAAGATCCAGAGAGTGGAGTGTCATGGAGGCACTTTAAAACTAAAGCTGATTCAGGGCTGTGGTCGATTTCAGACGCTGATTTTCTCATGTTTCATCCCTTAAAAGCAGAAATTTACAGACTAAAGGTTGACCCCCAACCCGCCGCTGTGTCACATCTACACTCATCACAGTAGTACGATATAAATCAGGGGTGTCCAAAGTGCGGCCTGGGGGCCATTTGTGGCCCTTGGATTGATTTTGTGTGGCCCTGCCTGCAAGTATTAAATGTGGCCATTGAATACTTTTTGTTATTTTTATCATCTTAAACATCTTATGTTACTTGTTCAGCATGTTTTTAATCAAAAACAGACTTTGGTGGATTCACCCGTTTCATAAAGCAAAGATATGAAACAAAGTGTTTAGTTTTGTTACTGAGAATAAAGTAAAAACATTTCATATGTTTAGAAAATAGAAAATAATTCCAAAAAGTTAGATAACGTTTACTTTAATATTGTGCGAGGGTTTGGCCCCTCGGTGCAGAACCTTTGGACCCCCTGGTATCAGATCCAATCTTTCTCCATCGCTGTCAGATTTTTACCCCAAATATCCACAAGAATATCAGCAGAGAAATGTTGTGCCTTGCGTCACTTCCTGTGGCCTCCCCACAAAACAATCAGTGAGTGAATCAATCAGCCTCTCAATCCAAATTTGAAACAATCGAAGCGAAATAAAATCCCGACAGACTGGTTGCCACTGGGTGTCTTCACCATAATGATTGAATAGTGCCTAAACAAACATGCAGCGTTTGCCATTTTTGTAACCGATGCATCTGCAGCACTTTGCAAAGCAGAGCCACAGAGCTGCCGACTGTTACGAGTCGCCCCTGAACGCATCACGGCAGCAGAGCCTTTCAAAACAAGAGCTTGGCCAAGTTCCAGCTTTCAGGAGTCCATGTTTGATCTGCTGGGATAGAAACAGCTTTTCTCCTTCAGCTCTGAGCCCATCTCACTCTGGTGGTTTATAATTCAGCAAAGAAAATCTACATTATGTGAATCACAGTCTATAATTTCTGCAGCAGCCTTGAAAAGCAGCTCAAACTACTGATTTATATGAATATTTCAGTTCTGTTTGTGAGAAAAAGTTTGTAGTAATGTTAGAAAACAAAGAAATACTGAAGAAGCTTCAACATAGTCCTCACCCAAACGTTGAGATTTCTAAGCCTAGAAATATAGTTCAATCTAAAATACTAAAACTTTGTTAACCCAAAGGAAACCAAAACCAATTGGGAAGAGATAAATCCATCATTAGTGCAGACCAGCTCCAAAACTACCTGAAGCTTTTCTCACTTTAAACATTAAATCTACCTGAATTTAATGTAAGCAGAAACCTTTAATATCTACGTTCCTCTTTGTTTCCATTCCACCCAGGAAGTTGAGTGATGCGCCTGGATTGGTTGCTTTGTAAACGTCAGCCAATAGCGTGTCACAACAATTAATTTTGATGCTTTATTAAAACTATTTTTCAAACATTTCACTGATTCAGAAGGTAAATTACAGTGGATCCCAAACTATTCAGGGAGTTTTCTGCAAATTATTTGCAGGAACTTCATCGATGTGTAGAGAATAAAACAATGTTTAAGCTTCTGAAGCTACTTTTTATAAATGAGGATCATTTTTAAATTCCCATGTTTTTGGCTGCTATGAAAAATATCAGATCAATTGTTTCGTCCAGGTCGTTGTGTCTCTATGCATTTAGCCATGTTTGTGTATTTAGTGGATTATGACACCAGCGCGGCGTTCTGATCAAACCAGACTTGACCAAGCTTCTGCAGCAAACGGCTCTCCTGCAAAAACCCTAAACTATCACAGATAAAGCACGAACAAGCGTCCCGCACTCCTGACACACACCCACAAACCCAGCGCCGCCTCGTTTTGTTCCCAAACCCAGCGCCGCCTCGTTTTGTTCCCAAACCCAGCGCCGCCTCGTTTTGTTCCCAAACCCAGCGCCGCCTCGTTTTGTTCCCAAACCCAGCGCCGCCTCGTTTTGTTCCCAAACCCAGCGCCGCCTCGTTTTACTGCAGACTCACTCAGCTTACCCTACAGGTGTTTTCTACTCAAGAAGCTGTTTGTGGTATTCTCAGGGGTTAAAGAAAAACTTTTAAAAAGAATTAATACCAGACTTAAAAATAAAAGAACCATGTCTGTAAAGTTATATATAACACACACATATATCTGTGAAAGGTGAGGTGTGTTTAGAAAGTTTGCTTGGCTACAGTTTGATTTCCACTACTACTGAGCAAGTGTCTTCTGTAAGTGTGAGCTTCGGCCGGTTCAACGGCTCTGACTTCAGCGTCAGGATGAAGGCCGTCCTGATCAACACAAATCAATCAGATGGATTGATTGGAGCGCGCTGCTTGAGCCGGCCTGACACACAGCCTTGGAGCCGAGATCTGCCTGCTCTGTTTCAGTTCTCTGTATTTTCTGTAGACACATCCTGACTGGTGTTTAGGAACGACCAAAGATCAGATCTGTGTATGAAGGCAGCATACACACACACACACACACACACACACACACACAAACAAACACACACACACACACACACACACACACACACACACAAACACACACACACAAACACACACACAAACACCCAAACACACACACACCCACACACAAACACACACACACAAACACACACACACACAAACAAACACACACACACACACAAACAAACACACACCCACACATACAAACAAACACACACACACAAACAAACACACACACACACACAAAACAAACACACACACACACACACACACACACAAACAAACACACACACACAAACAAACACACACACACACACAAACAAACACACACACACACACACACACACAAACAAACAAACACACACCCACACATACAAACAAACACAAACACACACACACACACACACACACAAACAAACACACACACACACACATACCCACACACACAACAAACACAAACACACACACAAACAAACACACACAAATAAACACACACACATACCCACCCACACACACACACACTCTGGACTGCGGCGTACAGAGACTTTGGTGACGTGTTGGAGGATTTTGGTCTAACAGGGTCACACAGCAACAGATGAATAGTTTTCTATGGTTCTGACTTCCTCAGAGAGAAACGCAGAGTTTATGACAAGCGATGGCACTGTGTCCTTTTCGTCTTCAGGGGATTTACACGGCTGTTGTGAAAATGTATCTTTCCTCAGTGTGTGACTCGGCGCCGTGGCCTGGAGGAAGTTGGACTTTTGCTGCGTCTCGGACGCGGCGACGCGTCTGCAGTGACGACGCTCCTCCAGCCTCACGCGTCACTCAGACATATTAATGTAATCTTGGTTTCAGTATTCAGAGTAGCCTGATGTTATAGACAGTGGTTTTAGGTGAGGCCTGTGCGCCTCCACATGTAGTAGCAGATGCTGAGGCTGCACAGCATGCGGCACAAATCAAAGCTGAAATCAATCAGCACATATTTTAACCCCTTGCTGTTCAGCCTCAGCAGCCAAACCTGGTTTGTTATTCTGTATTTACATTGTGGCTTCAACGCCTCTCCTTCCGCTTCATAGATGCTGTAGACTGGATTCTTTATTATTTTTCACTAGCATTCATGTGTGGTATGCTGGTGCGGCCGCTGGCTGAGGTCTTTCAGTTTTGCAACTCTGACAGCAGAAATGCACCTTTTCTACGTCTGTGGGTTATTGCTGTGAAATGTTGGTGCATTAGAACAAGAATCAGTAAAGCAAACAAGAATTTGGGATAAATCCACATTAAAATGTGCCTGTCGCTTTAAATTAGAGTCAGTTTATCACAACAGCTGACTCAGTATTATAGTCGCTGTTGTATTTTGCAATTTCAATATTTGACACATTTATAAAGCAAAGATTTGATTTATGGGGTGAAATAAGAGTAAAAAAAGAATAGAGCTGCAACTGATGCTTATTTTAATAATTATCAATTTGGCACATTAGAAATGCATTAATAAGCAATTCAATTCCTTTTTATTCAATAATCAATAAACATCTAGAGGATGTTTCTTTAGAGGAACATCTTTACTCCAGTAAATCTGAACCGTTTTGATCGGAAATGCTCAATTTTTATATTTATTTTACAGTTTTGTCTTAATTACAGCTCTGACTGTTAACTGAGGGAACAAGTAATGATGACTGAATGAGTTTATTTCAATAATTGATGAATCTTTTCAGCCCTTATTTTTGGCCAAATTTCTCCCTCAAATACTGAAATAAAATAAAGTTCTGGCTCTGACCCACATGACAGCAGGTCAGAAAGCAACATGGACGCTGAAGCGTCTCTGGGGAAACGATGGACTTAAAGGCCTGTTGCTGTTCCTGCTGTTCATTAACATGTTGCAAACTCAAGAAGAGACGTCTGTCCAAGAGACGTCTGTCCAAGAGACGTCTGTCCACCGGTTGCTTTTCTTCCAAACCTGAGAGAAATAACTGCACCATGTGACCCACCTGCATACCACTGGACTCTTAACAATATTCACAGTTACAATAATGTATTATACTGTTCAATTAATAGCTACATTTTCATACTCAGTGTTTTTGAAAAGCCTTTGCAGACGTTTTGTTCGGTTGGTAATGCATAGTTGTATCAAATGAGAAAGCTGACTCATTATCTGCTTCCACTGGTTTTACTGGCGCTTTGCTCTCCTTTCCAGTTAAAACTTTAAAATCTCAACAGCTGTGCAGATCAGAACTTGGTCCTAAAACAGCTGCAGTGGAGGAACAGACAGGAGCCACAAAGTGGATTTTAATTACAGTCGACTCGATAGGAAACCTGAAATGTTTTTATAAACTAAATGCTCTTATCTTCTTTAACTGCTTTTTCTTAAATGTGATGCATTTAATGCTTAGGCAGCTTTTTCTGTTATAAGTTAGATTTATTTGCAAATCACGAAAAAGTGGAAAATTACTCAATAAAATGAAAATTTCATTGAGTAAAGATATTTACGGTTTATTTCAGCAGGAATTGTTTCATTTTCCTACTGAAATAAAAGGTTAAATGTTGATTTTTAAAGAGAGAGAAAGAGTAAATACCACATATTTGACATTTGTGTTTGGAAATAATTTAAGCACTGAGGTGATCAGCTGCCTCACAGTTTAATTTAAATAATGGAGAATCCATTTGTAGTGAAGATGCACCAAAAACATAGAGGTTGTATTTTTACATCCCACAGAAAAGTGAATTACCAAGATTATGAATCAAAGTGTATACGCTCACATTTTTATCATCTTTCTTTGATTTAAAATCTACATTCTTAGTTTGGTGCATTTAAAAATCTGATGTTTTGATTTTCATCCAACAGAAATTAGTCTGAGCCAAAAGACAATTAGCCTTAAAATGATTTGCTTCAAACTGTAGATGATCAGATGGATGGAACCAGATGGACTAAACTATTATTTAAAGTGTTGGTTTTTCCTACTATCTTTAAACAAACTGTTTTCTCTCCATTGCAGCTTTTTACACTAAACCTCTGATCTGCACAATCAGAGCACCTTACTGCATCGTTTTCCTTCCCATCACCAGCAAACCGGCGTTTCTTCCCTCCATCCTGCTCTCTCCCTCCATCCTGCTCTCTCCCTCCATCCTGCTCTCTCCCTCCATCCTGCTCTCTCCCTCCATCCTGCTCTCTCCCTCCATCCTGCTCTCTCCCTCCATCCTGCTCTCTCCCTCCATCCTGCTCTCCCTCCATCCTGCTCTCTTCCCTCCATGCTGCTCTTCCTCCATCCTGCTCTCTCCCTCCATCCTGCTCTCCCTCCATCCTGCTCTCCCTCCATCCTGCTCTCTCCCTCCATCCTGCTCTCCCTCCATCCTGCTCTCTCCCTCCATCCTGCTCTCTCCCTCCATCCTGCTCTCTCCCTCCATCCTGCTCTCTCCCTCCATCCTGCTCTCCCTCCATCCTGCTCTCTCCCTCCATCCTGCTCTCTTCCCTCCATGCTGCTCTCCCTCCATCCTGCTCTCTCCCTCCATCCTGCTCTCTCCCTCCATCCTGCTCTCTCCCTCCATCCTGCTCTCTTCCCTCCATCCTGCTCTCTCCCTCCATCCTGCTCTCTCCCTCCATCCTGCTCTCCCTCCATCCTGCTCTCTCCCTCCATCCTGCTCTCTCCCTCCATCCTGCTCTCCCTCCATCCTGCTCTCTCCCTCCATCCTGCTCTCTTCCTCCATCCTGCTCTTCCTCCATCCTGCTCTCTCCCTCCATCCTGCTCTCCCTCCATCCTGCTCTCCCTCCATCCTGCTCTCTCCCTCCATCCTGCTCTCTCCCTCCATCCTGCTCTCTTCCCTCCATCCTGCTCTCTCCCTCCATCCTGCTCTCTCCCTCCATCCTGCTCTCTTCCCTCCATCCTGCTCTCCCTCCATCCTGCTCTCTCCCTCCATCCTGCTCTCTTCCTCCATCCTGCTCTCTTCCTCCATCCTGCTCTCTCCCTCCATCCTGCTCTCTCCCTCCATCCTGCTCTCTTCCTCCATGCTGCTCTCCCTCCATCCTGCTCTCTCCCTCCATCCTGCTCTCTTCCTCCATCCTGCTCTCTCCCTCCATCCTGCTCTCTCCCTCCATCCTGCTCTCCCTCCATCCTGCTCTCCCTCCATCCTGCTCTCTCCCTCCATCCTGCTCTCTTCCCTCCATCCTGCTCTTCCTCCATCCTGCTCTCTCCCTCCATCCTGCTCTCTTCCTCCATCCTGCTCTCTCCCTCCATCCTGCTCTCTTCCCTCCATCCTGCTCTTCCTCCATCCTGCTCTCTTCCCTCCATCCTGCTCTCTCCCTCCATCCTGCTCTCTCCCTCCATCCTGCTCTCTTCCTCCATCCTGCTCTCCCTCCATCCTGCTCTCTTCCTCCATCCTGCTCTCTCCCTCCATCCTGCTCTCTCCCTCCATCCTGCTCTCCCTCCATCCTGCTCTCCCTCCATCCTGCTCTCTCCCTCCATCCTGCTCTCCCTCCATCCTGCTCTCCCTCCATCCTGCTCTCTCCCTCCATCCTGCTCTCTCCTCCATCTGCTCTCTTCCTCCATCCTGCTCTCTTCCCTCCATCCTGCTCTCTCCCTCCATCCTGCTCTCTCCCTCCATCCTGCTCTCTCCCTCCATCCTGCTCTCTCCCTCCATCCTGCTCTCTTCCCTCCATCCTGCTCTCTCCCTCCATCCTGCTCTCTCCCTCCATCCTGCTCTCTTCCTCCATCCTGCTCTCTTCCCTCCATCCTGCTCTCTCCCTCCATCCTGCTCTCTCCCTCCATCCTGCTCTCTCCCTCCATCCTGCTCTCTCCCTCCATCCTGCTCTCCCTCCATCCTGCTCTCTCCCTCCATCCTGCTCTCTTCCCTCCATCCTGCTCTCCCTCCATCCTGCTCTCTTCCTCCATCCTGCTCTCTTCCTCCATCCTGCTCTCTTCCTCCATCCTGCTCTCTTCCTCCATCCTGCTCTCTTCCCTCCATCCTGCTCTTCCTCCATCCTGCTCTCTTCCTCCATCCTGCTCTTCCTCCATCCTGCTCTCTCCCTCCATCCTGCTCTCCCTCCATCCTGCTCTCTCCCTCCATCCTGCTCTCTTCCTCCATCCTGCTCTCTTCCCTCCATCCTGCTCTCTTCCTCCATCCTGCTCTTCCCTCCATCCTGCTCTCTTCCCTCCATCCTGCTCTCTTCCTCCATCCTGCTCTCTCCCTCCATCCTGCTCTCTCCCTCCATCCTGCTCTCTCCCTCCATCCTGCTCTCTTCCTCCATGCTGCTCTCTCCCTCCATCCTGCTCTCTTCCTCCATCCTGCTCTCTCCCTCCATCCTGCTCTTCCTCCATCCTGCTCTCTTCCCTCCATCCTGCTCTCTCCCTCCATCCTGCTCTCTCCCTCCATCCTGCTCTTCCTCCATCCTGCTCTCTTCCCTCCATCCTGCTCTCCCTCCATCCTGCTCTCCCTCCATCCTGCTCTCCCTCCATCCTGCTCTCTTCCTCCATCCTGCTCTCTTCCCTCCATCCTGCTCTTCCTCCATGCTGCTCTCTCCCTCCATCCTGCTCTCTCCCTCCATCCTGCTCTCTTCCCTCCATCCTGCTCTCTCCCTCCATCCTGCTCTCTCCCTCCATCCTGCTCTCTCCCTCCATCCTGCTCTCTCCCTCCATCCTGCTCTCTCCCTCCATCCTGCTCTCTCCCTCCATCCTGCTCTCTTCCTCCATGCTGCTCTCTCCCTCCATCCTGCTCTCTTCCTCCATCCTGCTCTCTCCCTCCATCCTGCTCTCTCCCTCCATCCTGCTCTCTTCCTCCATGCTGCTCTACCAGCCATCCTGCTCTTCCTCCATCCTGCTCTCTTCCCTCCATCCTGCTCTCTCCCTCCATCCTGCTCTCTCCCTCCATCCTGCTCTTCCTCCATCCTGCTCTCTTCCCTCCATCCTGCTCTCTCCCTCCATCCTGCTCTCCCTCCATCCTGCTCTCTCCCTCCATCCTGCTCTCTCCCTCCATCCTGCTCTCTCCCTCCATCCTGCTCTCTTCCCTCCATCCTGCTCTCCCTCCATCCTGCTCTCTCCCTCCATCCTGCTCTCTCCCTCCATCCTGCTCTCTCCCTCCATCCTGCTCTCTCCCTCCATCCTGCTCTCTTCCTCCATGCTGCTCTACCAGCCATCAGCTTTTCACGTTCCTTTAGGAACATATTTTTCCCACAAAAAGCCAGAATAAATGTGAACATCAGTAGCTTTAAGGACAGATGCTGACAGTGGCAGACGGGTTGAAGGAGGTGAAACGTTTCCGCTCTGCTTCATTTTCACTCAGACGTGTGGAGGAAGCCAGAAAAACAGAACAAGTTGTTCTCTCTGCGTTGTGTTTGCAGCCTTTCCACAGTCAGGTTAGCACACGGCTAATATATACAGCAACACACATGCAGCTTTTTAAGCTTTCTCTGCTCTCACTGATGCTCCTCGTTTGCAAACAATCAAGTCAAGCAAGCACTAAAGGAACAGGAAACATGCATTTCATAACTTGCTGGTTATGAGAGGGACGTCAAACTCACTTTTATTTTTGGCCGTATTGAGATTATAATGTCTGCTTCTGGGAAAATATTGATAAAACCCATCAACAAACCTCTGAAATATGAATAAACTGCCACCTCTGCACTCAGTGTGAGAAGTTAAATACTGAATTCATATGAAAACTAGAGAAGATGATGATGATGATGCCCACTGGGAAAAATCATTTGGGTTTTAATCTTCTGAGCTCAAAAGTCAGAATCTGAGAAAAATTTAAATTTTCACGTTTTTCCAGAATTTTCAATTTTTTCTCAGAATTATAATTATTAATCTTGGAAGACTAAGTCAGATTTTTTTTTTCTGTGGCCCTAATTATCCTCTGTTGAAAACTATTGGACTGATAAAATACTATTTCAGCAAACAACAGTTAGTTTCTGGGTTCTGGTCACATGTCCATCTGGGCCACATAAAGCTTTACAGCGGCCCATATTTGGCCCCTGGGCCTTGAGTTTGACACTTGGATTATAAGAGCCATTAATCTGAAAAAATTAAAGAGTCAAACTGAAACTGGGGCTGATATTGATTTCAGATCATCACCTTAATGTTCTGACATGTTACGCCGAGAACCTGGAGAAAAATGACAGATATGGTGGATCTGGGTTATGCAACTTATCTGATACTTAAAGGAGAAATATCATGCAAAATTCATATTAAATGCAAAGTGGAATAACCTGTTCAGAGAACAAAATATTTCACAACACCTTAGACATAAAAGTTGTGTTTTATTGCAATGCAAAACCATTTGGTGGCCTTGGTTTGAGTAGAACTCGAGTTTCCCTGCAACAGACAGTGAGTTTAATGAAACCGGTGCATAATACTGAAGGTGTAAATTCATACTGAAAACAATATTTGTAATGCAAGAAAGCTCCTTCATTGATACTTCTTGCAATTTATGGCTTTTCTTCATTTCCTTCAGGATTATTTTAATCCATTTCCAAAATATATGTAGCAATAAAACAGGTTATTTTCCCAGTTTCTCTCCTGCTCCCATTCACAAAAAGTTCAACATCGATGCATTAAATCTGAATTATGACAATCATTTTATTTATTGTACTAACATTAAAAATGAAATTTACCATGGGGGCACAAGGGAGAGTCCATTTTGTTTCCTGAAATGTGTTTTGCATAAAAGTAAAAACTGGACCAGACACATTGCTGTCAGTATTTTTATTTCCAGCTTTATTTTGCTGGTTCCTTCTTGGCGTCTCCTTGCAGAGCAGAAACTTTGACTCATTAATCACACAAACTCTCTTCTCTCCTTCACCCATAAATTCAGTTTCTCCCTCAGGTTTAAAACTTGATGAAACAACAATTTTGATCAATTTTTGCCTTGCAAAATTCTTTCAAGGACTTTTGAATTTTCTGCTGAAGCGTTTGCTGCAGTTGCTGCAGTCGGATCTATTGATCATTTATTCTGCTGCAAAACTCCGAGGGTTCTCAAAAGAGTCCTTTTGCGCCTCTTGAGTCCAAATCATTGAGTGAAAGCAGAGTTGGACCGGACCAGACTGACCCGGACCGGACCGGACCAGACTGACCCGGACCGGACCGGACCAGACTGACCCGGACCGGACCGGACCAGACTGACCCGGACCGGACCGGACCAGACTGACCCGGACCGGACTGACCCAAACTGGACCGGACCGCCTCCTCCTGCTGTCGCATTTGTCCTTATGAAGCTGTTGTCGTTCTGCTGTCCTCCGTTTCTCCTCCGTTTCTCCTCCATTTCTCCTCCGTTTCTCCTCCATTTCTCCTCCATTTCTCCTCCATTTCTCCTCCGTTTCTCCTCCGTTTCTCCTCCGTTTCTCCTCCATTTCTCCTCCGTTTCTCCTCCATTTCTCCTCCATTTCTCCTCCGTTTCTCCTCCGTTTCTCCTCCGTTTCTCCTCCATTTCTCCTCCATTTCTCCTCCGTTTCTCCTCCATTTCTCCTCCATTTCTCCTCCATTTCTCCTCCGTTTCTCCTCCATTTCTCCTCCATTTCTCCTCCGTTTCTCCTCCGTTTCTCCTTCGTTTCTCCTTCGTTTCTCCTTCGTTTCTCCCCATCGGTTCTTCATACAATAATATGAATGTTGCAGGAGTTGATCCTTCTGTGTTCTTTGTTTCAAAGAATGTTGTGCCATTTGTGAATAGCAAAGAGAACTATTGAACATATATGAAAAAGAAGAGCTTTTAAATTATTTTTGGCTTTTTTTGCTATATTTATTTTATTGTATTAGAATCTTATTTGTAGGAGGGAAACAAAAAAAATCAAAAACTGTATTTTTCATTAGTGCAAAAAACCTATTTTCTTCCTTTTTGTACAATTTCAATGTTTTAAGCGAGACTTTAAAAAGCAATATGATGATGATGATGATGTTCCTGTGACTGTAACTGCATGCTGTTTGTGTTGCCTTAATAATGGCTGCATCCCACTTTGTCCAACCCTTCTGCTGTCCTTTCCTCAACAATCAACCCGACCTCCAGAAGGGTTTCCAGTCCCATCTGATCCAGTCCAGACCAGTCCAATCCAGTCCAGTGCAGTCAATAAAGCAGTGCTTTCTGTGTACAAAGCTCTCTGCCTCTCTTTTCATCGCACTCATTCCTCACATTCAACATTTATTATATTCTAAATTAGTTCTGCAGCACTGATCAAAACTAATGCACCAAATTTTATGTTGTGATTTTATTTGTATTGATTTTTGGGGGCAGAAAAGTTTTGCAACATTCGGTTCTCATGACTGACAAAGTGAAACGTGTCCAGATCCAGTTGGTCGGATTAAACTGTAAATACTGAAGTCTGTTATCTAACCGAGACGCAGAAATCATTTAAATTTGAAATGATCTTTGCTCCAAGCTCAGTTCAATAACTGAACTTAAAGTAGAAATGATATTTAAGCAATATGCTTCAGACTGTCACTTTTCCATAGATTAGCTCAGTTTTTATTTATGAGACAATCAGTTACTAAACTCAGTTTGTGTTCAGAAATCTGCAGTTGAAACGAAGCTGGAGGATTTGGATCCCGACTGAAACCAAAAACATGAAAGTTTCCATTTCCACTGAAAGTGTCGATAATGAAAAGATGAGGCCATCAAAATCAGAATATGCAAAACTATCAGACATTAAGCAGGAATGACAAACTTTCTTTGTTCTTCAATTAAAACTCTCCTGATCACCACAGCTGCTGCTGAAACAAAGAATCTCACTAAAGGTTCATTCTTACCCTGGACGTTCAATCATAATTTACCTCATTAATCAGATTTTCAGCTGCTGTTGAAACTCCAACGTCAGCTGAAAGTTTTTCTCTGCAGTTATTTGGGGTGAAAACAGTGAAAATCACTGAGGCAGAACAAGACTGCACTATTTTAGTTCCAGTCATAAAACAAACTTTTCTTCTTCAAAAGCCGTTCACCAGATTCAGTTTTCTAGATTAGTTCAAATTATGCAACGATTTGTTCATTTGTGTGTGTGTGTGTGTATATATATATATATATATATATAATATATATATATATATATATATATATATATATATATATATATATATATATATAATATATATATATATATATATATATATATATATATATATATATATATAGCTGACTGGATAGCTCAATACATAAGGCATCAGTATATCACCCGAGAGGGCAGGGTTCGAATCCAGTCTGGGTCCTTAGGCAAGACCCTTCAAGCTACTGCCTACCTCATACCATGAGAGATACTAAGTTGCATAACATGCCGGCTCAGACGTCGCCCGGCCAAACAAGGTCTGCGTCAGGTGTTGGGGAACCAGAGCTTGATGACAAATGGGCTACTGGAACAAGACGGAAATGGGCGAGAGATGAAAATGTGGATCTGTTGGAATGCTACTACTCAAGTAACCCTAGTGAGAGAGGTTACATGCAAAGACTGGGGAAGGAATGGTTACTTCGACATCCCCAGTCAACACTAAGCGCTAAACAACTAGTAGCTCAGTGTTCCAACATCCGCAAACAGCAACTGCTATCACAACTTGAGATTGACGAGATACAACACAAATGCTACGGCAAAAGGGAGGAACCCGGATGTCAGGACTGTGGGGACTTAACTACAAGTCCCCACCCAGTGAGGGGATACACGGCCCCAATGAGCGAAACAGAGCTGAACGAGACAGCTGCTGACCTGAGAGAGAGAATCATGACCCGAATGACAACCAGGCCTCCCCGGCGCCAATTACAACTGCTGAGTGAAGTACCATCTGAAAGTCTCATTGAGAATGTGAATGCAGCATTGAGAACGATCCCTACCAACACCATAACAGAAACCAATGAGCTGATCTACAACTCAGCATCAGTGATCCTTGAGATACTTGGCTATAAGAGCAACCATGAGACCCAATACCCACCATGGAAAAGACGGTTAGAGGCTAAAATCAAGGTAACAAGGAGGGAAGTGAGCCAACTGTCAGAGCTCCACAAGGGTGCAATGAAAAGACCAGTACTCAGAAAGTACAGGCAGATGCCCATACCTGAAGCACTTGAAACTGCCAAACAGAGGCTCCAAGCCTTGGCCAGCCGCCTAAAGAGATACACAAGGGAGAATGAATCCAGAAGGATTAACCGGCTCTTCTCCACTCAACCAGCTAAGGTGTACTCTCAATGGCAGGGTAACAATAACAACAGAGCAGACCCACCAAGGCTGGAGACGGAACAATACTGGAAAGGCATATGGGAAAGGGAGGCGTCCCACAACAGCAATGCACAGTGGCTGATCTCTCTACGAGAGGACCACAGCAACCTCCCTGAGCAAGCCCCGGTAACCATCACTGTGACAGATGTTCAAGAAAGACTCTCAGGCATGAAAAACTGGACAGATCCATGCCTACTGGCTAAAGAAACTCACTGCTCTCCATGAGCGAATGGCAGCCCAAATGAACCAGCTGCTACAAAGTGGGACTCACCCTGAATGGTTAACTGAAGGGCGGACAATCCTAATCCAGAAGGATCCATCAAAGGGTCCAGTCCCACCCAACTACCGACCAATAACCTGCCTCTCCACAACCTGGAAGCTCATGTCAGGCATCATAGCGGCCAAGATAAGCAAACACATGGATAAACACATGAGCACGGCACAGAAGGGTATCGGTGTAAATAGCAGAGGAGCCAAACACCAACTCCTCGTAGACCGCACAGTTGCCCGAGACTGCAAAACCCGACACACCAACCTGTGCATGGCTTGGATTGATTACAAGAAAGCCTATGACTCAATGCCGCATACTTGGATCATTGAATGCTTAGAGATGTATAACATCAACAGGACTCTGAGAGCCTTCATTGCAAACTCGATGAGGCTGTGGAAACCACCCTTGAAGCCAACTGCAAACCACTTGCACAAGTGTCCATCAAATGTGGCATATACCAAGGAGATGCTCTGTCCCCGCTACTGTTCTGCATAGGCCTGAACCCCCTCAGCCAAGTTATCAACAAGACTGGCTACGGATACAGACTCAAAAATGGGGCCAATATCAGTCACCTACTCTACATGGATGACATCAAGCTGTACGCCAAGTGTGAGCGAGACATCGACTCACTGATCCACACCACCAGGATCTACAGCACTGACATTGGGATGTCATTCGGACTAGAGAAATGTGGTCGGCTGGTCACAAAGAGGGGGAAGGTCATCCACACAGAAGGGTCTCACTCCCAGAAGGAACAATAGCAGACATAGAGGACAGTTACAAGTACCTAGGTATACCACAAGCAAATGGCAACCTCGATGAGGCCACAAGGAAAGGAGCCACAGCTAAATACCTCCAACGAATAAGGCAAGTCCTGAGAAGCCAGCTCAATGGCAAGAACAAAATCCGTGCGATAAACAGCTATGCCTTGCCAGTAATCAGATACCCTGCTGGAATAATTAGCTGGCCAAAGGAGGAGATAAAAGCCACAGATATTAAGACCAGAAAGCTAAACAATGCATGGAGGGTTCCATCCCAAATCCAGCACCCTGAGACTGTACACGAGCCGCAAGGAAGGAGGCAGAGGACTAGTGAGTGTGAGAACCACTGTCCAGGACGAAACAACTAAGATCCATAAATACATCAGGGACAAAGCCTCAACAGACAATGTGCTCAGTGAATGTCTCAGACAACAGGGAACGGAGGTTGAGGTGCCAGAGATACCATCATGGGAGGACAAACCCCTACATGGGATGTACCACCAGCAATAACCCAAGTGGCTGATATCAGTAAATCCTACCAATGCTGGAAAAAGCTGGACTCAAGGACAGCACAGAGGCCCTCATCCTGGCAGCCCAGGAAACAGGCCCTAAACACCAGAGCAATAGAGGCCCAGATCTACCACACCAGACAAGACCCAAGGTGTAGGTTGTGCAAGGAGGCCCCTGAGACAGTCCAGCACATCACAGCAGGGTGCAAGATACTGGCAGGGAAAGCGTACATGGAGCGACATAACCAAGTGGCAGGCATAGTGTACAGAAACATCTGTGCAGAATATGGACTGGAAACCCCAAGATCAAAGTGGGAAACACCCCCAAAGGTGGTGGAGAACACCAGAGCTAAGATCCTGTGGGACTTCCAGATCCAGACAGACAAAATGGTAATGGCGAACCAACCAGACATTGTCGTAGTGGATAAACATCAGAGGAAAGCCGTTGTGGTAGATGTAGCAATACCAAGTGATTGCAACATCAGGAAAAGGAGCACGAGAAACTAGAGAAATACCAGGGCCTCAGGGAGGAACTGGAGAGGGCCTGGAAGGTGAAGACCACAGTGGTGCCTGTGGTCATCGGGGCCCTCGGGGCAGTAACCCCCAAACTGGAGCAGTGGCTACAACAGATCCCAGGAACAACATCAGACATCTCAGTCCAGAAATGTGCAGTCCTTGGCACAGCCAAGATACTGCGCAGAACCCTCAAGCTCCCAGGCCTCTGGTAGAGGACCCGAGCTCAGAGGATAAGAACCACCCGCCGTGGGTGAGAAGGGAATTTTTATATATATATATATATATATATATATATATATATATAAAAACACCAGAGCAATAGAGGCCCAGATCTACCACACCAGACAAGACCCAAGGTGTAGGTTGTGCAAGGAGGCCCCTGAGACAGTCCAGCACATCACAGCAGGGTGCAAGATACTGGCAGGGAAAGCGTACATGGAGCGACATAACCAAGTGGCAGGCATAGTGTACAGAAACATCTGTGCAGAATATGGACTGGAAACCCCGAGATCAAAGTGGGAAACACCCCCAAAGGTGGTGGAGAACGCCAGAGCTAAGATCCTGTGGGACTTCCAGATCCAGACAGACAAAATGGTAATGGCGAACCAACCAGACATTGTCGTAGTGGATAAACATCAGAGGAAAGCCGTTGTGGTTGATGTAGCAATACCAAGTGATTGCAACATCAGGAAAAAGGAGAAACTGGAGAAATACCAGGGCCTCAGGGAGGAACTGGAGAGGGCCTGGAAGGTGAAGACCACAGTGGTGCCTGTGGTCATCGGGGCCCTCGGGGCAGTAACCCCAAACTGGAGCAGTGGCTACAACAGATCCCAGGAACAACATCAGACATCTCAGTCCAGAAATGTGCAGCAGTCCTTGGCACAGCCAAGATACTGCAGAACCCTCAAGCTCCCAGGCCTCTGGTAGAGGACCCGAGCTCAGAGGATAAGAACCACCCGCGGTGGGTGAGAAGGGAATTTTTATATATATATATATATATATATATATATATATATATATATATATATATATATATATATATATATTTATATATATATATATATATATATATATATATATATATACATACACACACATTTGTGTGTGTATATATATATAATATATATATATACATACACACATTTGTGTGTGTATATATATATATATATATATATATATATATATATATATATATATATATTATATATATATATATATATATATATATATATACACACACATTTCTGTGTGCATTATTTTTATCCCAAAAACATTGCCTGCCTTTCTTTTAATAAGGCAAATGTGCAAAACCCTTTTTAATTTTGGGGGATACAAATTTATACTCATTCTTACAAAATCTCTCAATCCTTTATTTTAATTATTGCATGATAAGTTTATTGTTGAACAGGTAAAATTAGATTTCAAATTGTTGACTTCAAATGCAAATTATTCATGTTCATTTTAATAGTATTTTTGATTTCTTGTTTTAAGACTAGATATCTTTTCACTGACGATGTTTTTCCAAACACATAATTACCCAGTAATACTTTTACATTTTCCTGTCTACTTCCTGCCCCCACCCCGCCCTCATCTAACCCCGCCCTCATCTAACCCCGCCCTCACCTAACCCCGCCCTCACCTCGCCTTAACCCCGCCCTCACCTAACCCCGCCCTCACCTCGCCCCGCCCTCACCTAACGCCGCCCTCACCTCGCCCCGCCCTCATCTAACCCCGCCCTCACCTCGCCCTCACCTAACCCCGCCCTCACCTCGCCTTAACCCCGCCCTCACCTCGCCCCGCCCTAACCCCGCCCCGCCTGCCGGTGGACGCTCGCTCGCCTCATTTTAATTTATCATGTGATTAATTCATTTATTGCTTATTGATTTATTGCCTGTACGTTTCTGTGGCGGCTTGATGGACATCAAAGTTGATTAAAAAAAGCTCCTTTCCAATTATTCTGGACTTGCTGCTTTGAGTTATTTCCTCCAGTTTTGTCTTTCAGATCATCTTCGGCTCTGTGAAACCAAGACAAACAACTTTCTGACACTTGTCTCATCAATTTCTAAATGAAGTCACTGGGAATAAAAATGTCAGCTTAACTGATAAATAATATTTAGCTGAATGTTCGCCTCTTTATCCAGCAGCTCCAGTGGTCCCAGTGATCCCAGTGGATTTCTCTGCTGTTGTGCCGTTTCAGTCAATCAGGCTCAGATTTTAATGCTGCAGGGAAACGGAGTCAGTCAAAAACAAATCTGCTGGCTTTGAGTTAATGAATTATTCTTTTTAAAAAACGACTCGCTGCTGCTTCAAATATTAGACAAAAGATTCTGCAAATGTGGCAGATAAAGATGACTAACATCAGCAAACTGTGGGTGAAAAACACAATGATGTTTGTTTTGAGCATAAACTAAATTAGCGGTTACCTGAAGCTGCCTGTGAAGATGTGAGGTTTAGTCACGGCTCCCTGAGCAGCTGCAGCTTCATCACAGCCTTGAATATCATTTTAAACAAAACAGCAAAGAGTTTAAATAGGAGAAAAATGGAAGTGAGGAAGCAGCTGCATGAATCTGTGCAGGTGATGCAACCGTCTCTGGTTTCACTCCAGCTTGTTTCCATGTCTGAGGGATTCACACCGAATCGCTCGACCCCTGAGGATGACCTCACACTGAGAGGTGAAAGGTCATTGGACACAACAATTAAACAGAAAATAATGTTTCATTGGACCAATCAATCATCGCTTTATTTTGTAGCTGAATGCTCTAAATACTCATGTTCAGTCATGCACTTCCCAATATTTTAGCATTTTTACAAAATGATGGTTTTATAAAAATCTCTTTAGTCTAAAACTTATTCAGCCGTTTCTCCCGGGATGAAAATAACCACCATTATAGCCATCGGTTCTTCTGACGGCTAATCCCATAAAAGATTGGCAGTCATACAATTTTACAAATACATTATGCAAATAAACAACTTCAATAAGAAAAAAACATTTTACTTTTATAGTTTTTATTATAAACAGTTTGGGCTTATTTTCTGTTCAGTGTCTTTTCAGATCAGATGTTTTCATTAATCCAGACTCTACATGAAACATTAATATACAGAGTTGATCAAATAAAATCCTCATATTAGGATGAGCATTAATCACATTTTGTTACTCTGAGCATCAAACAAAATGTTTGTTTTACTTTGTTTCTTCAGAAAAACCAATACATTTCTAATATAAAACACTAATATTTTGATCATTTACCTTTTTTAAATGATGGCAGTAAAGTCAGGTGCCTTCCTGTGCTGCCCCCTGGTGGTGAGATGTTTCTTCACTTCATCCAGAGGAATCAGAAAATGTTCCTTCAGACTAAAATGTGAGATGATATCATGCAGTTTTAGATGATAAACATTGCATTAACATTTTTTAAGTTCTCTCAAATCTGATGCTGTTGCACAAGTTACACCAAATAACAGAGCTGGAGTAAAAACTTATCTTGAAATGAAAGTAGATTTATTTAATTTAAAGTAGCCAAATATGAAGTTTTATTTCTCTGAGATCTCTTATTCTGGGGACATTGTCACAAGGTTTAAGCCGAACAGCTTTTTTTTAAATCTTCCTAATTCCAGATTCTCTGAATCTTAAAATAACTCAACACTTTGAAAAACTTGCTACTAATGTCTTCCCCCTTTCCTGTCAACCAACAACCATAAAAACCCTGCAGGGGAAATAAACAGTTTATATCGGGTAATACTGCAGTCAAGTCAAAATTTTGTTTATTTCTTTAGAAATTGGACTTAAAATTAGAATTCAAATTTCCAGCAATTCTGAGGTTAAAATCTAAATTCTAAGGAAAAATGCATTTCTAAAGTCAGAAGCAGAGTAGCATGCATTATATAGCTATGCTTTTCTCACTATATTTGCATAATTTACTGCCCATCTTGAAATTATTTTTTTCATCTTTTTTACAGTCTGTAATAAACTTAAACACAATGCCAGGTTTCAATATAAACAGAAACTTTAAGATGCACTCGAGTTTCAACGATCAGTTGAGAGAAGAAGGTTAAACAGAAATGAAGGCAGTGGCAGGCTTGAGATGCACAGCAAGATCCGATTCTCAGGAGGATTTAATCGAGGCCAAATTTGCTCTTATCTGAGAGCAGATCTGGTTCCTCTGAGCTGACGAAGCAAAGTGACAAACCAAATATTTCCTGTTTTGTTTATGAAGCTGAGCTGCCTTTCTGCTTCAGAGAACCGTTTGTTCGGTTTTCACAAACAACTGATTTGGTTTTATTCTTTCTGAAAACACAAAGTTATGAGTGATTAAAAGAATACAGAAAAAAACTAAATAGAAAAGCCCCTTTAATGCCAGCTCAGGCAGAGTTGGGTATTAACTAGTTATATTTATTACATTTACTTGGGTAACTTTTTAAATATGTATGTTTAGCAGCATTTTTACTATGCTGTACTTTTTACTTTTACAAATTATAAAGTATTTTTCCTCTTATTTGAGTAAAATTTCTGGATTTTCTTCCCACTGAATGAAAAACAAACATGTTTTAACCAGAAATAGAACTCACACCTGCAGCTTCTGTTAAACTTCAACTTTTCATTGAAAGAAACTGATTTGGCAACATTTTATTTGGCTTGATTTTGTTATTTATATAAAAATTGTCATTTTGTTCCTTAAATTTATTCACTAAACTTTCCATCTGATGTAATTTTCAAATATTAAATGATTGATAATTTGATCAGTCACTTAGGACTTGAGTCAACCTTTTACCAAATACTTTTTCACTCAAGTCACTTTACTTCAGTAATACTGAATTAGTTCAACTAATATTTTTGGATGCCCTCCCCTCTGTCTCCAGGTTTTTGGGGAGAAATTAAATCTAACGCTGCAAGGGTTGAGATTTCCACTGAGCTGCTGTGTCCAGCAGAGGGCGCTCCTGGTTTCATGGAGGCCAGGTCGCTCCATGAAACAAACGAGTTTTTATGTGCAAAGTTCATAATCACTGGATTATGGACATTATGTTGAGCATGAACTTTGCACTCCGTTTAGTTTGTTGGGCTGGAGAGACATTTAAGAGTCAACTACTCTTGAAATGATGCATTTAGTAAATCTTAAGAAAAAAAAAAGATATTACATAACTAACATTTAGCACTGCACGCTCAGGGGAGGGTTAACCTGAATTATCAGGAAGAATTTTGTCCAGTTTGAGTAACTATTATAATTAAAAAACCAACCTGGTAACGGTCCATATACCCAGACCACAGCAGAATCAGCCTTATTTGTACTAAAGAGGATTTACGTCATCTCTATGGAAAATGATATAAACATGTTCTGAGCACCACCTAGTGGCAGAGTTGAGCACTGCACATGCCAACAGCGTTACACAACATTGTTATGCAATTTCAGTTTAAACCAGCTCAGTTAGAAATAAACTCAAAATGTATAAATTAACCAGGATGCTTTAGTTTCTTCTAAATGTAGCACTAACAGATGTTTTCACCAATTTCAGAGTTTCAAATCTACGTTTTCTAAAAGAGCAACAGAAATACCAGTCCAACCAGATCATGGTTTTCATTTATTAGTGATTTATTTAATATTTAGAGAAATCAACTAAAGTGAAACAGGGAATGAGTCCAGACTCATGGAGCAGCTGCACTGGCCTTCAGCGGCCCGCTGTGCGTTTAGGTTACAAAATGTTCAGTTACAAAAGTCGGAGGAGCAGAAATAACAGCATGAAGCCAACAGCAGCCGAAGGAACGCCACCGTCTGTCCATAACCCAGCCAGTTCAATGCGCTACGAAGCTAACGAGTGAATAAAAATCCCCATTTAAAATATACCAAGATAAGCCTGGTGGGGACAAATGAAGCCTGGTGGCCCACCAGGCTGGTGAAACGCTGGAGAAAACCCGACTTCATTCTACACCACGAGTTCGAAGCAGGAACACAGGAGCAACATGTCGCAGACGGTTCCTAGGATCTCTGGGATCCCTCCACCACAATGAGGCGGCAACATGAAGCCAGAAACAGTTTAACTGATCTGGGAGATGGCCTGAGGTGGCGCTGGTGTTAGAACAGAGATGCTAAAGAAAGACCTGACAATATTAACTGGTGGAAATGGCCTTCAGCTTGGTTTCAGGTTCCTTTCATTACAGACTGACATAAGAATTAAAAAGTTTTATTACATTTGGGGTCAAACAGGACAATGAGTAATAGCACAATGCAAAAATACTTTGATCACAAAGGGAAGTTAAATGCATAACCAGTTTATACCAATGATCGTATTGGTACCAACCATTTCCTCTCCAGCCGCTCCACCTGGTCTGGTTCTGATTGGCTGCTTCCTTCCTGGAGAAGGACACCAGCCGGCATGATGCTGCCATCACCGAGCCGGTCTCCTTCTCCTGCTGTTAACTCTTTACTCCATGAATGTAGAAAGTTCTCCTGACCAGCTGACCTGTTGTGTCTCGGCTCCGTCTCCTCGGCTCCGTCTCCTCGGCTCCTTCTCCTCGGCTCCTTCTCCTCGGCTCTGTCTCCTCGGCTCCTTCTCTGCGGTCATTTCAAATGGCTGCTGGTTCTGAGCCCGGTTCTGGTTCTGCTGGAGGTTTTTCCTGTTAGAGGAGAGTTCTTCCTCTCCACTGTGGCTACATGCATGCTCCGTATGAGGAATTGATGTAATTCCATAAGCTACATGCTCATGACTCAACATGAACATGTAGCTGTAGCCCCCTGCTGGTCAGGAGGAGTGAACGCTGTAAGTAATGCCTTCATGCAGTCTGCTGTTGTGGCAGACTTGCCAATTTTTTTGAAATCGTCCACTGACCTCAAAGTCTTGAGGATTGTCTACAGGAAGTAGCAAACCACATTTCACACTGTTCAGAGTCCAGTGCCATTGTGAAAACCTGAAAAAGAGGGTGGATTAAACAGTTGACATTACCTCTGTGACCTCTGACCTCCAGCAGATCTCTCCATTGATTACAGTTGTCCAGAAGAAATGAAATCGCATGAGGCCACGCGTTTGACGCCAAGACAAGCAGTTGTCACGTTTAAGTTGTTGGACGTAAATGAAATTTGTTTGAGTTAAATTATTAAAGTATGAACCCTCTTTCTGAAATACTTAATTAGGTTTTAAATTAAATTTTAAATGCAAACAAAAAATAATGGTATGTGTATTGAAATGTGGAAGACCTAATTTTCCACCCAGACATCCAGTTTTCATCTAAAAGACAAATAGCTGATGCAGCTGTGTTATATGGCCACATTGACTCGCCACCAATAATGTAGAGGTATGGTATCAAGGAGTATTATGGTGATATTTACTGGACTGAACTCAGTGACTTCCTGCAGCCTCTATACTGTATTCGCCAGTACTTTGGCAGCCATCTTTCTTTTACGGCAAAACCGATTTTCAACCATGAACTTCAGATTCCAACATGCCAATTACACCTGAACCTCCACAGGTCAACATGACCACAACAAGGTTAAACAGCAGAATCCTTCCCAGGCATCAGGCCTGGCGTTGGCCTTCAACAGCGTTAGCATCAGCAGCTAGCATCAGCAGCTAGCATCAAACCCACAGCAGCTCCGACTCTGAGATGTCTTCTGGACCCGCCATCGGGCAGCTGCTTGACTTAACAAACCTTTGACGGGTCGGGCGGATCCCAGGGGCCGCATGAAGCGATCCTGACTGTCAGGCCCCTCTCCGGCTCCAGGGGTCCCTCTCCCGGCTCCTGGGGTCCCTCTCCGGCTCCAGGGTCCCTCTCAGGCCCAGGGTCCCTCTCCGCTCCAGGGTCCCTCTCCGGTCCAGGGTCACCCAGGTCGGCTTGCTCTTCCTCTGCTGTCCTGTTCATCCACAAAGACGACTGCTGTAACTTAACCAGAACAAAACAAAACCCTCAAATAAGGAGTCCAAAGAAGAACTTACTACCGAGTAACATGGCGCTGCTCCCAACATGGCGCTGCTCCCAACATGGCGCTCCTCCCAACATGGCGCTCCTCCCAACATGGCGCTGCTCCCAATGGCTGCTCCTCCCAACATGGCGCTGCTCCCAACATGGCCTCCTCCCAACATGGCGCGCTACCCAACATGGCGCTCCTCCCAACATGGCGCTGCTCCCAACATGGCGCTCCCTCCCAACATGGCGCTGCTCCAACCTCCTCCTCCCACGCGCTGCTCCCAACATGGCGCTCCTCCCAACATGGCGCTCCTCCCAACATGGCGCTGCTCCCAACATGGCGCTCCTCCCAACATGGCGCTCCTCCAACATGGCGCTGCTCCGCCGCCTCGCGCCGACCGTCAGCAGGTGAGTTAAGGCTCATTGGGCCCCGGGGACCGCGGGCTCATTGCAGGTGGATTCAGCAGTTTTTGGAGAGATTTAGTCTGAGCATCAGAAACGATGCGGTGTCTCAGAGGACAGAAAGCTCGTTTTTACATCCGGGTTCCAGAGTTCATGAATGCCGCGCCGCTTCTGTCTTTCAAACAATTAACGTGGAAGCTGCGCATGCGCATCACGCTCATAAATGACAAACATGGCGCTGTTGGACATGACAATTTCCAGTAAAACTTGCCAACTGCAAAATCCAGTGCGCATCTCAAACCGTAATAAAGCCAGTGGAAATAGCACTATGTTTACTCCCAACATACTTGTAGAATCATTTAGGCAAACAGTGACATTGATTTACATTTTGTTATGATGTAAGACTGAAGACACGTTTTAAAGCTTTGAAAATGTACATTGTAGTCAGAACAACAATTTATCTCTAATGCAGTTTTTGCTGCAGGGGTCCCCACTGTGGGGGGCCCTGGAGGGCCGGTAGCATCCTGCATGTTTTAGTCCTTGGTGGCAGTGGCAACCTTCCAGAATGTCAAAGTTCTTCTCTGGATCAAATGGAGCCGCCATTTGATCCAGGCGCGTTAAAACAGGAAAAACTAAAACATGCAGGAAGCAACCGGCCCTCAGAGAAACAGTGAAATTTAACATATATAACTTATACTGCTCCTCCAGTCCTCCACTCCTACATAGCTTATTAATAATTGTGTAATGAACTTATTAAAAGTCTCCATTCATTCTGTCAGAACAATGAAGTCGAGTCCAGTCGGACAGATGTTTCACGTTTCAGTTTTAAATCAAGATTATTTTCTAAGAAAGCAACAGGACATGAAATGACACAACCAGATCATCTTTATTACTCATCTTTTGCTCCATTTTACATTTAGAAAATTCAAATCACACAAAAGTTTTCTGTCTGGAGAGTAAATTGTAAATTTACTTTAATGATCGACAAAATTAAACCAAATTTTGCAAGCTGTTGATTAACAGGACAGTTTGACATTTTGACACCTTACTGGCAGGAATGTTAAATCTTTATTTTAATTACATTTTTTCAGTGGAATGAAGACACAAGGAACTGAAAATATATTTTAATATAGAAACAAGATGCAAAGTTTGAACTTATTGCTACTTTTTCAAATAGGCTGAAATGTAGGATGGACACAGATACAAACATTTAATGTTTAATTTACCTTTACAAAGACCTTAATGGTCCCACTTTCCCTCCAGGCTTTTTTACCTTTTTGAATTTGAGCTAAAAAAAAACAACAAATTTTGTATTTTTATTTACTTTTATTCTGTTTTTGTCTTTTTTAAATATTTCATAAAGCTAAATTGAACAAACAAAAACGTTACTTACTTGTGAGAAAAGATACCCAAAACAAAGTGAAATTATGTTTCCAAGCCTTCCTCATGCCACAGCCTAAGTAGTTTCAAACCACGACTTTGACTAGGCCAATACAGAACCCCATCTGGCTGAATTCAGATATAAATTATGTCTTTACTCAGGTTCTGTTAAATATGAAAATTTGTGGTGAAAAAACACAACCTATTTCCTGTATTACACTTTTTTACTTTATCATATTTTTTGCCAGATTTTTTCCATAAATTTCAGAAATATTTTGGATATTTTTTTAGTAAACACAGGATAAAAATATCTTTTTTTCCACATTTGTGTTGACAACCATATTAATATTGACAATTTATGTAAATACATACATTTTATTCCTGAAAACCACTTCATGTTGCTGAGCACTGCACAAATAAAATTAGATTGAATGATCCGATTATTCATTGCAAACATTTATTACATTTTGTAATGATGCAAACAACAGCAGGTCCCATTCATGTTGGAACATCTCATTACTTATTCATGAGGGATGAAAGAGACACAAAGGGACAGGGACAGATTAAAGTATATTATGCACATTGTTTCCTTAAAAAAACAAAAACATGACAATCATCTCTAGTTGGTAATTTTGGCATTGTGTTCCCTCGTACAGAGTTAATAATAGTTCTTAAAAATAATCAAAAGAACAAGGCATGCATAATAGTTCCTGTTAATGCACATATTTCAAAGGTTGCCATTCAGAAATAGAAAATCCATGTACGGTGTTTGTGTACATTTCATATATTTATATTTAATATGGTCCCTTTGTCGGAGGTGTCCTAGGCCTGTCTACCTGTCTCCGCTGTTTTCACCAAATTCACCCTGTCCAAACGTCTCACTTGCTTCTAATATTGCCTAATTTGAACCAGCGTCTCTTTATTCCTTCCTCATCTCTTTATGGCGTGTTACAGTCAGCCAATTTGATTCCTTTAAATATCTATCTTTGCGTCAGCTGAACATTGTGATATCTACATAATTTTATCAAGAGTTATAGCCAGTATCATATTCTATTTCAAAACAAAAAGAAGTTGGCTCCAGTTTTAAAAGGGAGCCTGCTGAGAGGCTGGACAGAAAGAGATATGGGTCTAATTTATGATACACTAAGATAAACGCACTGCTCCATTCAAATACACGGGAAACAGCCAAATGTGTGATGGTGAGGGCAATTTTTAAATTTACTCAAACCATGTTAAAGAAAGCAACAAAAAAAAAACTGGTTAAATACAAGGTGGAATGAATTTATCTGTTAAAAAAGTGTACTGCTGTGTGGCTGTCTCTGAGTTTGGGGGAAGGAAGAAGTTTATTTAGCAACAGAATCAAACAGATTTAAACTTCTGAGTGTATCGGAAGAGGAGGACAGCAAACGACAGACACGGTGTAGAAAAGATTCAACCATTTCAACGTGAACCCCTCTCTCTTGGAAAAATGAAACAAAGTAAAGAGATGATGATGATGATGATGAGAGTGAGTGAGTGTGTGTGAACCAAATGTTCGACCAATAAAAGTCTATTGGGGTCGAGTCGTACTGGTTTCTCTGGAGGCGAAGGCAGACTTGATTAACCGAACGGGGCTCAGAGGATGATGATGGCGGGCGTCTGGATGGGCTGGTTTTGGCGCCCCTCGCCGATGGCGTAGTGGGAGGCGGGCCTGGTTTAGTCGATGTACTGGGACAGCCAGCGGAAGCCCTCGCCGTAGCCCTGCCTCTTCAACACGCTGCACATGAAAACCTCCAGTGGTCTCGTGTTCAGCTCCTTCATGGGGACGCTGCCCTGGAGACCAGAAAGGTTTTTATCCAATATCAGCGTGAAGCAGGAGAGGATGGAGAGTTATACACCTACTATAAAAACACTAATTTATGTAGTATTAATGAAGGTGTACAGATTTACTGGAGCTGATTTCCTGATTCTATATTCATTATAGATCGGCTGAGAACCGATGTGGAGCCGATCTTTTCTAACTCAGCAAAGGTCTAAAGGTCAGACTGGCAGGCCGGCCCGCTCAGGGCTGCAGTCGCCCCACTGTGACCAACTCAGTCACTCTACATTTAGCAATATTTCAGACAAAAAAAACTTAAAAACATCAATATCGGTCAAAAATGGATCAGCAGGTCAGGCTTTTAAATTGATGATTGTCCAGAAAACTGCAGTCAGTGAATCTCCAGCTTTAAATAAAACATTTTATTCCTAAACCAAACAGCAGCTTTCCTTCATGATTTGAAAAGTTCATTCAATACAGCGCAGGGCTGATCTGTTGATTAGTTTTGGATTAATCAATTAATCATTGGCAACCAAAAGGTGCCTAACAGTTTGTTGGGTTTTTTACTTAATTTAAACCAGATGAAACTTTGCTAAATGAGGAGTTCAAACACATTTCCAGACAAAGTAAAGTAACTAAACCCCAAATCGTTTTCTTTGCTGATTATTGAGACAGGTTAGTTCTGATTCTGTATTCATGTTTCTGTAGGTGAATTTTAATGTTTTCATATAATCAGACAAATGAGTCATCAGGTAGAAAATCAGCCGCGCTGGGTTATGCTTTCACTGCGGCGTTAGTTACACTTTCTACAGTTTTGGTTTAATTTCATGTCTGATTAGCTAATTATCAGAATATTAAATCATTTATAAAATCATTCTTTCAATAATTGATTCATCGTGATTAATCCAATTAATTATTAAAACAATGTTTTATTTTTTTTTTCTTTTCATTGTAGACTGAACGCAAACTGATCTTTGCAGTTTTAAAGTTCATTTGGTCTCAAATACCTGAAACATTAAATCAGAATCAAATCAAATTTTATTTGTAGAGCACATTTCAGCAGCAAGGCATTTCAAAGTGCTTTACATCATAAACACAAAAAATATCAGTGTAATATTAAACATTTTGACACTTTTAGTTCAGCAGTTTTATTATTTGTTTTACTTAGTTGATCAATACCAGCTTTGTTAAAGAGCTGAAGAGGTTTGTTCATAAGAAGTTGTTGATATTTAATATGAATATTTTTGTAAATTCACTCCATCTATTGGTCTATAACTCACCAGGCAGGTATTCAGGAAACAACTGAGAGCTGATTGGCTGTGATTTCCTGATTATCAGCTGATGCTGGATGAAAGAGGTTCAACAACAAATGGAGTCCAATCGAAAGTTTAAATCTGATATGACTTTTTCCATTCTCAAATTTCCATATTGAAAAATCTGAGTCCAAATTGTGTTTTCAAAACCATTTCCAGACTGTAAAAAAGACAGATGATTTTGTTCCTCTTTTTTTCACGTCAGTCTTTGAGTTATTTTAGCTTTTTATTTGTTTCTGTGACCATAAGGCAGACCGTTTGCTCCGTTCCTCACCTTGCCTGTCGTCTGGCCGTATAATCCAAAACATTCGCGCAGCTTCTCCTCGCTCACAGCTTCAGACCTGTCAATTTTGTTGCCAAGGATTAAGATAGGCACATTTCCGATGGTCTCGTCTGTCATTAGCGCCTAGAAAAGTGGATAAGAAAGAGCTATAATTATAGATCATCACTGAAACAGTATGTCAGATTAAAAGCCAATCCGAGCAAAAAGCATCCTACATATTTAATCTGTAAAATCTAGTAGAAATCCAACAGTGTTTTTACTAATGTTTCTCTAGTTTTTGTAAATATGTTGTTAAAATATTTTATAGATGCATATTACCTTTATCCAAATTCTGTCCCAGTTTTTGACAAAATAATTCAAAGGAAAACCACAGAAAAGCAGAAAGTTTGATGATTTATGAAACTTATTGCTATTGGTGATGCAGTTCCTGTATTTACATATGCAGAATCAAACTCCTCGACTGGCAAAGAGCTCAGAAATGGCAGAAAGCTGAATGTTTTCATCCCCAGATTGACCTCTGTGCTGGACAGAGACTTTGTGTCACATGTGCAGAAATTTCCCAAACCAAAACGACAAACCTGAAAAATTCATCTTTCTGTCACAAACTATTCCATCACTAAAGCAGCCGACACTCACATCAAGTTCTGCTTTAGATTCACCCATTCTCTGAAGGTCTGCACAATCCACGATGAAGACGATCCCGTTAATGGCAGGGAGGTAGGTTTTCCACACTCTCCGGGCTGCAGAGGCAAAAATAACCCACTTGTCAATAAACTGAAGATGAAAATAAAGAAAATTTCAATATATGTACAGACCCACTACTGGTTATAGTTTACAAAAGGAAATTTTGATCATGTGCTCAATGCTGGATTCTGCAGCACATCAACATGATAATTCTGTCACAGTCAAGCTACCATAACTGAGCTACTTCCTTCTGACTCACTATTTTTCCTGATTGAAACTTTTTTTCTGACCTTGTTATCTTGTTGCCGTTAGTAGTGAAGCACTGCGTCCATTTTTCTTTTACATATCTGACATATTTAATTTAGCGCGTTATGTTGATAATCTGGCAACTAAAACCCATGCTAGTCATCATTAGCGAGGAGCTTTTCGCCCTCCAGCAGGAAGCTGCAGAAGGGATCTTGTGCATGTGATGTTATGCTGCAACAGGTCTGTGTGTATCTATATATAAAAAAATGAATTACACACCCTGTGCGTGGCCTCCAAGGTCAAAAGTGGTGAATGTCATGCCAGCAATCGTCAGCTCCTCTGATGCTGAGGAAAGAAACCAAAAACCCAGACTTACAAACTGCTGCATGATGTTTCTAAGTTGTTGTATGTGTGGAAACAACTCACTGGGGTGTAAAGTTGGCACATGCTGTCCCAGTCTGTCATCTTTGAGCATGTGCAGTAGTGTCGTTTTGCCAGCATTGTCCAGGCCAAGAAATACTAACTGCCCGATTTCTTGTACAGTCCTAAAATTAGGAGCAAACTTAGATTTCTAAGTCGTAACAAATCTAAACAAAAAACTTTGTCTTTTACATCCTGAAATCTTAAAGGTCTAAAAAGAAAAAACAAGAAATTACAATAGATGTAAATAAATGAATAAAAGTAGTTCAAATACGCATCTAAGAAAATTAACCAAACATTCAGTAAAAAGAAATGTTTTTTTAATATTAAGTAGAAATATTTCTGGTGCATGCTACAAAACAGACAAAGTTTCTGTTCTTTGTTGCTTTTGTTTGAATTGTTTAAAGGACAAAGAACTGAAAGCAAACTCAACAACATCAGATCAAGTTCTTTATCTTCTGTTATGTAACTATGGAAACAAATACGCAATGCTGCAAATAAAATAGAAGTTGAATAAAAGCCATTTTATAAAGACACCAGGTCCAGCGCAGCTCTGATTTCTGAATGAGCTGATATTTTTAGAACGAGTCGCTAAGAACTGAGAAAAGAGCAAAGTGGGAAAAAAGCATCATGTGAAGCATTTTCTGCTGTCTTGTTGGCAAAATGTGCAGCACAAAGAAACATGCTAATGAGTGTGTTGCTTCACACTTTCCTCCACTGCTGTGAGTGACGTTTATGAAACTGTTGTGCTTCTGGACTTGATGAGAGAAAAGTGACATTTGTCTAAACTGGGCTGAATAAACCGGATAAAAGGTGCAAACTGAAGCCACTCCTCACTCAGCTGAGTCAGCACAGCGAAACTCAGAGGATTTATAAGATTGGAGGCTGAGTCAGCGCCGCTGAACGTCATCATTACTCACAGCGCTCTGAGCAACCTGTCAAACTGGGAGAACTGGAACAATCGCTGCATGTCGCTCTGACTGAAACTGGAGCAGCGCACTGGGGAGAAGACCTACTGGTACACTTCAGGAGAGCCAACGCTCGCTCGCGTCAATCTAGAGGCTAAAGCAGATGGGGGAGGAGCTTGTGCTTCAAAATAATATTTCCTTCGTTTGCTTTAAGAGATTAATATTACAGAGCGCAAGGGGCACCGGAAAAAAATAATCTCACTTTAGTCTCAGGATTTCTCAATATTGAAGTCAGAAGTTTAATGAAAAAAAGTCAGAATTCAAAAGAAGAAAAAAAACAACTAAAACGATCCAAATTTGGAGGAAAACCATCAGGATTCTGAGATGTAAGTTTCAAATCATATCTGTTGTTGTTCCAGTGGCTCTAATTGCATTAACTTCCTGGACAGACAGGTTGACATTCTTCCGTTCGATGTTGAGGTCAAAATGTAAAAATCTCAGCAGACTCTGGACCGATTCCCAGGAACCCGTTAAGAGTTCCTGGAAATCGGAACAATGAATATTTCAAATATCAAACTAAATAGTTGTCATTTCTGAAGCTCTTTGTTTTGGTTACAGAAGGAAAACTTGCAATAATGTTGGAAATTTTTTAGCCAAAGGTATGAGTTGTTACAAATATTTAACCCAAAATAGTTTTTTTCTGCCAGGTTTAAATTTCAGCGATTAGGGAAAATATTTAATAAATTCAAAATTTACTGAAAAGGTTTTGTCAAACAAACAAATATGTTTCATTTCTAATTCTCTTTTGCTGCATTAAATGTACATTAGCATATTAATTATTAGCACAGCAACCAAATCAATACAGCGACACTGAAATGGCAACAACCAGCAGCTTCACCAAAACTTTGACTCAAACTTCCAGCTCTGTTCAGCAATTTTCTTTTTGTTCTTGAATTTCTCTCGGTATAAAAAGCTGTGATTGCATCTCCAGGACTTCAGCACTCACCTAAAAACTGTAGTACGCTATTGAAACCGCTATAAATCCAATCGAATAGGAATGACATATCCGGAGCTGTTTAATTCTGCAAGACAAAACGAAAGACAGAAGAAGTCATTAATGGAAAAACTAATAAGGAAATGCAAAATGTTTCGTTTGTGTGAACCTAGTTCCTGGGGCTAACTCATCCAAAACGCAAAATAAATACAGGAAGGTTTCAGCACTTAAACTGTTTCTGAGAACAACCTGCTGAAGATGCAAACAATATGTATATTTTACAGAAATGAGCTATAAATGAGATTACAATTAAAATAGAAACTGATGGAAAAGCAAAGACAGAAATAAGTATACCTTTAATTTAATAAAATCTCATATTAATAATAATAATAATAATACAATTCTGTTTTTTGGAGACAAATCACAAGAAAGAAAGTTTCTTCAATAAAAATCTGTTGCAGCAACATTAATTGGAACAATGAAGCAGTTCTTCACTTCATGATTAATTTTTGTTAAAATCAGAGCATAATCTGGAAAAACCTTCAAACTAAGGGCAGTTTTATAAATCACTATAACTGTAGAGTCAAGAGTTCATTATGATTCATTTATAGTTTATGGTTTCTTATCACCTTATCCTACTTTTTACAAGCTTGTTACTCATTTTGTCTGTGACTAAACACCAGAGGAGGCAAAGTAACCAAAATCTATACTCAAGTAAAAGTAGAAACACATCAAAATAATTTTACTCAAGTCGAAGTAAAAAGTATCCAGTCAGCAAATATCTCAAGAGTAAAAAAACTATTTGGTGTAAAGTTTATTCAAGGGCTGAGCAAGTAATCAAATCGTTTCATATTTAAAAATTCAAGGTTTCCCCCAGAAAACTTGCTCAGCCTGGCGGTGGATGAGGGAGGAAAAGTGAAAATATTACTGTGTAATTATATGTTACGGGAAAACAGCATCAGTGAAACGATATCTTCAAACAACAAATCAAATTATTTACACTTCTGTTTAATCCAATTGAAGTCAGCGGCTCCATCAGGGCCCATAAATGCTAATATTTTAACACAGATATATGAATGTAACATTTGTTTATCAATGCTGCTAAATCTAATTCAGTGTTTCAACATGAAAAGATTTTAAAAACTGAAGTTGTTCGAGGTTCTGATGGTTTTAGCAGCAAGAGGGGCCCGTAGGTCAGATTCTGCTCCAGGCCTCATGCAGCCTTGGACCGGCCCTGCAGGATGAGCAACAAACGGAGATTTAATGTAAAGCTGCTAATGTGGCTTTAGTAGCTCAGATGTTTCTGTATGAGTTTAAGAGCCACAGAAACTGTTTTGGCTGCTGGAGTTTATGGGACGAGTTCTCAGATCTCCACGGACATTAACTCTGTCTGACGAAGTGGACAAAGCGACGGTGTGATTGGTCCGCTCTCCTGCTTTAAATGCATCCACTACAGACTTATCTTTTAGGAATAAATCCTCTCTACCAATGAAACGCTCAAAGCAAAGAGACCCTTGCAATCCATAATGACAAAAATAACCAAAAAGTGGGATTTCTTTATTATTATTTTCCTAAAAACTAAAACAAGCTACGCTTAGCCTAGTGTAAATCCTGGCGGGTTGCCAGGCTTATAATGCCCTGGGGAAACCCTGAAATTACATCAGCAGATGGACCAAAATATAATGTTATGCAGAAATTTTGGTATTTTAAGGGCCAAAATACAAGTAATAAAAAAAATTATAAAATCAGGCAAAATAAAATGTTTCTAAATCAGTTTCTTTCAATAAAACTTCTGAAACTGCAGGGGTGAGTCTGAGTCTGGTGAATCTTTGGTTAAAATGTTTGTTTTTCATTCAGTGAGAATTTTTTTAAATTTTACTCAAGTAAGAGTAGAGATACTTAACATAGTTAAAATACTCTTAAAAATACATTTAAAAGAAATTATGTAAATGTAACTAGTTACTAAATACCATAAGTCAGAAGAAGTTATGAAATTAAAATTTTCTTCGTTAAGGATTGCTCACTGCTGATTTCCAACCCCATCATCATCATCAGCGACTGATCCTGCAGCGTACAGCGTGGTAAGCCAGTACTAACCTCCAGGCTTAATTATGCAACGTTCAAACAACTCCAGGGCTAAAGTATAAGGTAGGCAAAGGTCAAGATCAGACAAATACAAAAACAAAAAAAAAGCAGCCAAGTGTCAGACCAGCATGTCAGACATGTGGTCTGATGCACCAGAGAGGGAAACTAACTAAAGTTGAGACTTTTCTTAAAACTACATTTCTTAAAACTAGAGTTAAGAGCATCGAACTCCAGAGCTTCACTCAGAGTATAAATCTAATCTGCTACTCAGACAATTTATCTATATCCTGCTTACGTTTTACTCAAGCTGAAATGTGTCACAGGTCTGAGGCTCTGAACTAATTGTTCTGTTAATATTTTCTGTGAACTTGGAAAAAGTCGAACTATTCACTAATATAAATAATGATCTGATAAAATGTGATTAATATCCACCAACAATTATTTCTAGATTTGCACCTCATTAATTTCCCATTTCAGACAGCCTTTGTAAATTTAAATAAATGAAATGAGAAATCCATACTGGAAAGATAGTTGGTTCAATTCATCTGACCTTTTGACCCCAGTTATTACAACCAGTATCACCTGATGAGATTACGAATGCTACTTCTTTATGGAAAGGATAAAGTTACAACAGTTTTCAGTTTAGCCTAAATGTAAATCAAACAAATATCAAAAACCTTGATTAGATTAAGAAAAGCAGGGGTTAGCTGTAACTCCTAATGATAACATTATTATCACCAGAGAATACAAATATTTTCACAGTTT
The DNA here is from genome assembly GCF_027474105.1 of Poeciliopsis prolifica. Lineage (NCBI taxonomy): Eukaryota > Metazoa > Chordata > Actinopteri > Cyprinodontiformes > Poeciliidae > Poeciliopsis > Poeciliopsis prolifica. The sequence goes on along the minus strand of NW_026562504.1, from coordinate 455,222 downwards.
AGGTTTAAAAATTAAATACTTTTAAGGGACTTGATCAGTTGTTTACTATTATAACAAACTATGAAGGCCAGTGTAATATCAAAAATTTTATTACAAAATTTTACAATGCCATCCTACCAAAAAATACAACTTTTTAGAAGTGTGTTTGCATTATTATCTGTTGTTCCTACATTTAATCAACATGCGTTATTATATTTCTCCCCTAACTTTATACAACAATGTTAACGTTAGCCAGTCTTTGTAAATGTTAACAGTCTCTGCTAACAAAATAAAAACCACCAGCTACTCTGGGATCGTGTGAAACCTGCTGTGGGCTGTCACACTTCAAAAGGTTTCATAACATTAAAATGAGAAGAAGCGACATTTTACGATACGTGAGATCGGGCCTATATCATATTTCAAAAAGAATACAATGTCATAGCTCTTGTTTAATTTGAAATGATGGGAAACAAATATTTTAGATCAACATCAGTTAACGACCTGAGAACGAGCTACGTGTCATATTCAGTAGGGGACGTCGTTCCGAGTTGCTACTAGCGGGCTAGCTAATTAGCAGTTAGCTAGACAAATAGTTATCTGGTTGCCTAAACGAAGCAGGTTTTGGGGTAACAATAGTGTTTCTCGATGTAATATTACTAAAAACTGCTATTATGCTAAGAATAATACATGGGTAGTTCATAACATGTTTAAAAAAGCTCAATCGAAGCAAAAGAGGAATGCTAATGTAGCATCGTTAGCTACCGGGGAAACAAGCTAAAAAAGCCGACTGCTCACCTCCGTTTTTGTTGTGAAATATGATCAAAACGACTTACCGGTTGCTTAGATGTAGATTTATTTACCAAGTGCCTATGCTCTAACAGTCATGTAAATTAATCTGTCGGTCAAAGGGAACAGGGCGAGCGGCTGCCAGGTCTTCCTCAGCCCTTTCGTATTTTGTTACTGAGCCACGACACTGCAATGGCTGTCCTGCTACTCCCAAGCCGCTTCCTGCTGGTGTCTCACCGTCAGCCTTCCGGCAGGCGAACTGTGGTAAACCAACACCCAAACGTTCCGATATTCTCATTAAATCTTCACATAATGCAAAAATTCATATCGATCCATTTTTTAAATGCATAGGTATATTTAGTTTAGTTTAGTTTAGTTTAGTTTAGTTTAGTTAGTTTAGTTTAGTTTAGTTTAGTTTAGTTTAGTTTAGCTACCAGTACAGTATTATATATTTTTTTAAAAAGGTTAAGCTTGTATTTAAGCAAGAAGGGAAACTTTTGTATTTAAAAAGCTTAATAAAATATATGGTGGGTAACATTTGTACGATTTTAATGATTTTATAGTCATTACATTGAAATAAAGAAAACAAAGAAAGGAGCAAGAAAATATAAAAATAAATAAATAAACTAATTAGAATTAATCAAAATACATATAAAATTAAATAAAACAAACAAATAAAAAACAGAAATTATAACTAAATAAAACAACTTGAATTAATAAAATAAATGAAAAACAAATACAATAAGTATTTTATTTAAGCAGATTTTTTTTAAACTAATGGATGGGAAATACAAAATTCTTAATGCCTTATTCTGCTATTTATATGAGGTGAGGACTACATCAAAACTCTGGTGAAACAGTGAGAAGTGTGCAGAAAAAAAACAAACAGTTCTGAGAATGAAGCAGATGAAAAACTGAGAACTTATTAATAGGAAGCAATATTTTTGTTTTAATAATTAACATTTTCATTTCTGGAGATCATCATAAAAGAGGAACTATTTAACGCAGGTGAGAAAATATCTTCAGTGTAGAAATGGCTTATAATTGTTAGCATTTTTTGAGAATAACAACAAAATTATGAATATACAGCTTCTTGCTCTAATTCTTTTGTCTCATATTTTACTTTTGCTGCCAAACAGGGAAAAATAATTGAGTGGTATTATAATAGATTAGAACAATAATATATGTGTTACTGAACAAAACAAGAAACTAAAACAATAGAAAATATTTTTTAAGTTGTTGAATTGTCTACTAACTCTTACTTTTTAATGTCACCAATGCGAAATTAATATGAATTGTTGGAATGGTACTCTGATTTGGGAAATCCAATATAGGTTCTATAATTCTGACGTTTGCTGCTGACTGAAATGGATTTAACTTTCTTTAATCAATAACACCAAAAGCAAAGACTGATTGTTCCCACAACCCCTTAAGAAATCTTTGCATTGACGTGGCCCTCTACTTGATTTTAATAAAGATATCTGGCACTAACTTGTGTTATTTTATTTTCATAATATTCACTATTTCCCTGGTTTTCCACACCCATTATAAACTTTGCCTCTTCAAGAATCACTCATGCAATAGGAGGAATTTTTCATTTTCCCTTTATTTGTCCAGCAGTGATGACAGATCCAACACATTGTTTGCCTCAGTTAGCAGGACAGAACATGCACACAAAGCAATGCCTTTCTCTTTTGTTGTGGTGTTTTTGTTCTTTTGCATTTAATTTCTTGTTTGACCTGTTTTTGTTGTTATTTAAATGTGTTTTTAATACATATTATGCAGTCGATGCAACCTTTTGCACTGTCTGTACATGTCTGTTGAAAAGTGGTTGATCCATTGTTATATATTTACTTTATTTAATAACATTTCATAATTAATTGAAAAATAACAATTATATTATTTTATTTGTTACATTTGGTTAATTGCGTTTATTTTTTTAAAGATTATTTATATCTCTTAAACGTCTATGAAATACATCACTTCTTGAAAAAAAAACATTCTCGAAAACTGCTTTATAATAACAGTGTCTTCAGTCGGAGGTCTCTTCAGATGCACTGTAACACAAACAGCTACAGGAGAGCCTTCCTGCCCAAAGTCATCAAGTTTCATCCATCCATCCATCCATCCATCCATCCATCCATCCATCCATCCATCCATCCATCCATCCATCCATCCATCCATCCATCCATCTATTTTCTATACGCCTTTGACCGAGCAGGGTCATGAGGGGTGCTGCTGCCGCTCCAGCCAACGTTTTGGGCGAAAGGCAGGGTCACCTGGACAGGTCGCCAGTGTATCACAGAGACAGACAGGACAAACAACCATGGACACACAGAAGGAGAATTTAGGAAGACCAATTAACAGTCATGCTTTTGACTGTGGGAGGAAGCAGGAGTACCCAGAAAGAACCCACCATGCACAGGGAGAACATGCAAACTCCATGCAGAAAGACGCCGGGCTTTCCATGTGTTTTCCACTGTACACATGTACTATGGGATCAAAGCCAGCTCCAAAACAGTGCAAACATTGTAAGAAGTATATACAACATAAACATAAATATGGTGTTATGTACAGTATTAAATCAGTTAACTTTATGTATACAGCCATGCACACATGACCTCAATATAATTGGTGCTTGTCAGAGTTCAGGGTGTAAACTGTTTTTGAGTCTTGATATATGAGGGTTATGAAGCTGGCCTGAGGTTTTGGATGGATGTTTGATGTAGTGAAATCTCAGTCCGTTTTGTTTCTGGTACTCTGAAAAAATCCTGTGCACAGGAGGAAATGCCACGTGTACATACTGCGCATGCCCAACCATTTTTTACGTTGATCCGCTGGGTGATCCCAACTTCCGGTGAAAGGGGAGAAGATTTACTCTGAGCAGGCCCGTCGTTGACCAACCTGTGGGTTGTCGAACCGGGTCTTGGGGTACTAATCATGGTTTAGTGACAGTGAAATATCGCCCAATCAACAGCTTTAAGTCAGCAGATTACTTCCGCCTCGGACTTCGCTCCTTTCTGTGAGCTTTCACCGTCAGAGCCACAGGGCTGAGCGTTTACCGCGACGGGCAGCGCTAGCCAGCTAGCTTTCAGAGCAGTCACCCGAGAACCTCCGAATTAGATTCTGGTGTCTGTTCAACATGTCAACCGCCGGGTTCAACTCCCAGAACGGGACCGGGACGGGACAGACGTACACGAACGGTGAGTAACTTTTTAACGTGTGGCAGGCGGTTCGTTTGGCTGTAGCATGTGAGCTAACGCTGTTAGCCGGAGTCAGGAGACGGTCCGGACTGAGGTTACCAGTTGTTATGCCGAGAAATGCATGCCTGCCGAGAATTGCATCCTGTCGCGGGGAGCGCGCATCGCTCTAAACTCTCGCATATTGACGAGTAAACGGGCTGAAATCCGACCGAAGAGGGAAACTTTTAAAAATATTGGTAACATTATCACGTTTCTTAATCATGTAAGCGCTAAAATTGTGGGTTTTATTTCGCAAATTAATTGAAATAAACACTGATTTTTTTCACGTTTACTGAGCATTTGTCGAACGTTCTTCAGTGTCTGATGAACAAGTTCTCCGCAGCTGCTTTGAAATTCCAAGATTTTTCTTTTAACACCATAATAGCTTAAAACTTTACAAAACCGAGGCCCAATCCCAATTACGTAGAACATTTTATATTACGCTTAGCTGTCTAGTGTATTAATGTAGGGGAGATGCATTTTCATTTCTGAGCCTGCTAATATTTGCATCCCCTGTCTATTGTCCTGTTCATATGAAACTTATAGTGGTAACTCAGGGAACAAGTGTCATTATGTAGAAAAAATGTAATTTCCAAGTTAGCAGGGATGCAATTTTTGGCAATATGGATTTCTAGCTTGCCAAAATTTGCATCCCCCCTGTTTTTCATCAAATATGATCCAATTGAGGTGAAACTCATACCAGCAGTTCTTACAACTACTCTGGTCATGTAGGACAAGTTATTTCACTCTTAACTCTTTATTTCTCAGAGTTAGCAGGGGGTGCAACTTTTGGCAAAATGGATTTCTAGCTTGCCAAAATTTGCATCCCCCCCTGTTTTCATGAAATATTTTCGAAATGATATTAAATTAATTCCAGTAGTTCATAGAACTACTCTGGTCATGTAGAAAAGGTTATTTCACTCTTAACTCGTTATTTATCCAAGTTAGCAGGGGATGCAATTTTTGGCAATATGGATTTTTAGCTTGCCAAAAATTGTATCCCCTCTATTTTTATCAAATATGATCCAATTGAGGTGAAACTCATACCAGTAGTTTCATAGAACTACTCTGGTTATGTAGAAAAGTTGTTTCACTCTTAACTCTTTATTTCTCAGAGTTAGCAGGGGATGCAATATTTGGCAATATGGATTTTCAGCTTGCCAAAAATTGCATCCCCTCTATTTTCATCAAATATTTTCAGAATGATATTAAACTAATACCTGTAGTTCAAAGAACTACTCTGGTCATGTAGAAAAAATATTTCACTCTTAACTCATTATTTTTCAGAGTTAGCAGGGGATGCAATTTTGGCAATATGGATTTTCAGCTTGCCAAAAATTGCATCCCACTGTTTTTCATCAAATATGATCCATTTGAGATTAAACTCATACCAGCAGTTCTTAGAGCTACTCTGGTGATGTAGAAAAAGTTATTTCACTCTCAACTTTGTGTTTCTCCAAGTTAGCAGGGGGATGCATTTTCCGGCAATATGGATTTTGCTCCTGCCAAAATTTGCATGTCCTCTCTATTTTTCTCAAATGTTATGCTAATAACATGGAACTCACAGCAGAAGCTCATACAACTATTCTTCTTATGCAGAAGATGTTATTCCACTCTTAATTTTTTATTTGTACACGTTAGCAGGGGGATGCGTTTTATGGCACAGCCTATTATCAACCTGCCAAAATATGCTTTCCCTCTCTTTTTTCCTCAAATGTTATCCTATTGATATGAAACTCATACCAGCAATTGAGGGAACAAATGTGATCATATAGAAAAAGCTATTTCACTCATAACTGTTTTTTTTTTTAAGCTTGGGGGGATGCATTTTTTGGCATAGCAAATTATGAGCTGCCGATATTTGCATGCCCTTTTTTTCAGCTCAAAAGTGTCGTACAGATTTGAAAGTCACTCTAGTAGCTCAGAGCATACGTGTCATTGTCTAGAACATTTCATATAACACATTACTATCCTAATTCTCCAAATTGCAGGACATGCATTTTCTGACAATTTTCATTTTGAGCACATTCTCAGATGCTTTCAATAATATTTGATGACAATAGCGGGATGCAGATTTTGGCAACCTGAAATTCCACATTGCCGGAAAATGCATCCCCCTGTTAACTTGGAGAAACACAGAGTTGAGAGTGAAATAACTTTTTCTACATCACCAGAGTAGCTCTAAGAACTGCTGGTATGAGTTTCATCTCAATTGGATCATATTGATAAAAATAGAGGGGATACAATTTTTGGCAAGCTGAAAATCCATATTGCCAAATATTGCATCCCCTGCTAATTTGGAGAAATAAAGAGTTAAGAGTGAAATACGTTTTTCTACATGACCAGAGTAGTTCTATGAACTACAGGTATTAGTTTAATGTCATTTCAAAAATATTTGATGAAAACAGGGGGGATGCAATTTTTGGCAATATGGATTTTCAGCTTGCCAAAAATTGCATCCCCTGCTAACTTGGATAAATAACGAGTTAAGAGTGAAATAACCTTTTCTACATGACCAGAGTAGTTCTATGAACTACTGGAATTAATTTAATATCATTTCGAAAATATTTCATGAAAACAGGGGGGGATGCAAATTTTGGCAAGCTAGAAATCCATTTTGCCAAAAGTTGCACCCCCTGCTACTCTGAGAAATAAAGAGTTAAGAGTGAAATAACTTGTCCTACATGACCAGAGTAGTTGTAAGAACTGCTGGTATGAGTTTCACCTCAATTGGATCATATTTGATGAAAACAGGGGGGATGCAAATTTTGGCAAGCTAGAAATCCATATTGCCAAAAATTGCATCCCCTGCTAACTTGGAAATTACATTTTTTCTACATAATGACACTTGTTCCCTGAGTTACCACTATAAGTTTCATATGAACAGGACAATAGACAGGGGATGCAAATATTAGCAGGCTCAGAAATGAAAATGCATCTCCCCTACATTAATACACTAGACAGCTAAGCGTAATATAAAATGTTCTACGTAATTGGGATTGGGCCTCGGTTTTGTAAAGTTTTAAGCTATTATGGTGTTAAAAGAAAAATCTTGGAATTTCAAAGCAGCTGCGGAGAACTTGTTCATCAGACACTGAAGAACGTTCGACAAATATGGCTCAGTAAACGTGAAAAAAATCAGTGTTTATTTCAATTAATTTGCGAAATAAAACCCACAATTTTAGCGCTTACATGATTAAGAAACGTGATAATGTTACGAATATCTTTAAAAGTTTCCTCTTCGTCGGATTTCAGCCCGTTTACTCATCAATATGCGAGAGTTTAGAGCGATGCGCGCTCCCGCGACAGGGGATGCAATTCTCGGCAGGCATGCATTTCTCGGCATAACACCGTTAGCTGCTTCACTTTCACAGGTCGTAGCGTCAGAAGAGCTGTTAGGTTAACCAGGATTAATCTCGACCCGATTCCTAATTTAAGATGACAGAAACAGTTTCTGAGGAGTGAACTGAAGGCTTCTGGCGCTGTAACAATTAGTTTTATTACAAATATTTCAACATTGTGAAGGCAGTGGAGAGCTTTCGGACTCGATGGAAATGAGCTGCTAATCTAAAATCTCTATCAACTTCATGTGTTGAGGAAAGGAAGTCATTATTCAGTGAAATGTTACCATATTTTAAACACCAAGATTCATATTGAAGACGCTCAGAAAGTGTTTGGTGTTTAGCTCACCAGCCTGAAGCTGTTCACAAACATCCAGCTCGTCTTTTCTGCAGAATAATCTGCCAGCAGCCCCGGTCTCCTCCATTTACTGGCTGCTGCTTTGTTGCAGTAGCAGAATATAGAGCCAAACAGAAGCAACTTTTCCTCTGCCTTTCTCTGTACATGTGGCAGTTTGGGACGAACCACAGGATTTCTTCCAGCAGGCATCATCTGCTGTGGAGATTATTTCCACATTTTAATCACATTCCTCTGAGATCAGAAAATATCTACACACACTAAGTGATTGCTGATGTAAGCATTTTGTGGCTTTTAATGCATGAAAATAATTTTTCCTTTACTGCTAACTTTATACATCTCCAGTTTATTGTTCTCCAAGCTTCATTTAAGACCAAATTCCCATTAATTTGGTCTTAAATTAATAAATAAATAAATAAATCTTACATAAATATATCGCTTTGGATTCGATGCCTGCTGTCTGTTAAAGCATCTTAAAGATGTCCTGTTTGTGTACAGTATGAGATCCTGTCGGTATTATCAGGCGCTGTTTACTGGTTTCACAACATCACCATCTTTATTCAAAAAAAAAATCAAAGTTCATTACAAAATGCAGTTAAATAGAAAAGCTAGATTTATTCCCACAGCTGCTGAACATTACAGCTTTTAAACTGCAATGTTTAAAAGCTTACAGTTTTTAAACATTACAAAATTGAGCCTTCCTGCGTGTAGCTCTCACGCAGGAGAGCTACACGTGTGTTCATGAAATATGTATTTCATGAACACATGAAATACGGGACAAAATAAAAGTTAGCAGTGGTTAATTTTCAGTGATGATGCATGAATATTTATTTAAATGAGCTTAATTATCCATTAGTAAATGCTGGCACTTCATGTTTTCACCACCGGATATCTTCCAAGACAGTTTGATGGCCTGATCAGCAGTGTGCAGCGACAGGTCGTCATTTTAAACTCCATCCAGTCAGAGTGAAATCTACCTTCTTCTTTTGTTGCTGGACAATAAAGAAGCTGCAATATGTTGTTGTTTTCCATTAATATAACGGTAATGGCATTTAGCGCTCATTCTCAAATATCAATGAACTTTCAATTTTAATGAACATTTAACTCTCGGACTGCAGGGGATTTTAAATATCCAAAATAAATAAACAAAACAAACGACAAACTAAATGAAGATTAAAACTTTTATCACCCAATTTTTGGTCTAAGAAAGAAAATGATAAATTGTTCAAAATTAAATTATTGAGATTATTTTAATTTATCAGGTGATTAATTTATTGATATGGCAACAATCCTGAATGCTCCTGGTTTATGTATTTGATTTCTCCTGTCAGATTTTACATAATTTCAAAGCAGAGCTTTATCTATCAGATCAGAATATATATATATATATATATATATATATATATATATATATATATATATATATATATATATATATACTTGAGATTGACGAGATACAACACAAATGCTACGGCAAAAGGGAGGAACCCGGATGTCAGGACTGTGGGGACTTAACTACAAGTCCCCACCCAGTGAGGGGATACACGGCCCCAATGAGCGAAACAGAGCTGAACGAGACAGCTGCTGACCTGAGAGAGAGAATCATGACCCGAATGACAACCAGGCCTCCCCGGCGCCAATTACAACGGCTGAGTGAAGTACCATCTGAAAGTCTCATTGAGAATGTGAATGCAGCATTGAGAACGATCCCTACCAACACCATAACAGAAACCAATGAGCTGATCTACAACTCAGCATCAGTGATCCTTGAGATACTTGGCTATAAGAGCAACCATGAGACCCAATACCCACCATGGAAAAGACGGTTAGAGGCTAAAATCAAGGTAACAAGGAGGGAAGTGAGCCAACTGTCAGAGCTCCACAAGGGTGCAATGAAAAGACCAGTACCCAGAAAGTACAGGCAGATGCCCATACCTGAAGCACTCGAGACTGCCAAACAGAGGCTCCAAGCCTTGTCCAGCCGCCTAAAGAGATACACAAGGGAGAATGAATCCAGAAGGATTAACCGGCTCTTCTCCACTCAACCAGCTAAGGTGTACTCTCAATGGCAGGGTAACAATAACAACAGAGCAGACCCACCAAGGCTGGAGACGGAACAATACTGGAAAGGCATATGGGAAAGGGAGGCGTCCCACAACAGCAATGCACAGTGGCTGATCTCTCTACGAGAGGACCACAGCAACCTCCCTGAGCAAGCCCCGGTAACCATCACTGTGACAGATGTCCAAGAAAGAGTCTCAGGTATGAAAAACTGGACAGCACCAGGGCCTGACATGATCCATGCCTACTGGCTAAAGAACTCACTGCTCTCCATGAGCGAATGGCAGCCCAAATGAACCAGCTGCTACAAAGTGGGACTCACCCTGAATGGTTAACTGAAGGGCGGACAATCCTAATCCAGAAGGATCCATCAAAGGGTCCAGTCCCACCCAACTACCGACCAATAACCTGCCTCTCCACAACCTGGAAGCTCATGTCAGGCATCATAGCGGCCAAGATAAGCAAACACATGGATAAACACATGAGCACGGCACAGAAGGGTATCGGTGTAAATAGCAGAGGAGCCAAACACCAACTCCTCGTAGACCGCACAGTTGCCCGAGACTGCAAAACCCGACACACCAACCTGTGCATGGCTTGGATTGATTACAAGAAAGCCTATGACTCAATGCCGCATACTTGGATCATTGAATGCTTAGAGATGTATAACATCAACAGGACTCTGAGAGCCTTCATTGCAAACTCGATGAGGCTGTGGAAAACCACCCTTGAAGCCAACTGCAAACCACTTGCACAAGTGTCCATCAAATGTGGCATATACCAAGGAGATGCTCTGTCCCCGCTACTGTTCTGCATAGGCCTGAACCCCCTCAGCCAAGTTATCAACAAGACTGGCTACGGATACAGACTCAAAAATGGGGCCAATATCAGTCACCTACTCTACATGGGATGACATCAAGCTGTACGCCAAGTGTGAGCGAGACATCGACTCACTGATCCACACCACCAGGATCTACAGCACTGACATTGGGATGTCATTCGGACTAGAGAAATGTGGTCGGCTGGTCACAAAGAGGGGGAAGGTCATCCACACAGAAGGGGTCTCACTCCCAGAAGGAACAATAGCAGACATAGAGGACAGTTACAAGTACCTAGGTATACCACAAGCAAATGGCAACCTCGATGAGGTCAAGGAAAGGAGCCACAGCTAAATACCTCCAACGAATAAGGCAAGTCCTGAGAAGCCAGCTCAATGGCAAGAACAAAATCCGTGCGATAAACAGCTATGCCTTGCCAGTAATCAGATACCCTGCTGGAATAATTAGCTGGCCAAAGGAGGAGATAAAAGCCACAGATATTAAGACCAGAAAGCTACTAACAATGCATGGAGGGTTCCATCCCAAATCCAGCACCCTGAGACTGTACACGAGCCGCAAGGAAGGAGGCAGAGGACTAGTGAGTGTGAGAACCACTGTCCAGGGACGAAACAACTAAGATCCATAAATACATCAGGGACAAAGCCTCAACAGACAATGTGCTCAGTGAATGTCTCAGACAACAGGGAACGGAGGTTGAGGTGCCAGAGATACCATCATGGGAGGACAAACCCCTACATGGGATGTACCACCAGCAAATAACCCAAGTGGCTGATATAAGTAAATCCTACCAATGGCTGGAAAAAGCTGGACTCAAGGACAGCACAGAGGCCCTCATCCTGGCCGCCCAGGAACAGGCCCTAAACACCAGAGCAATAGAGGCCCAGATCTACCACACCAGACAAGACCCAAGGTGTAGGTTGTGCAAGGAGGCCCCTGAGACAGTCCAGCACATCACAGCAGGGTGCAAGATACTGGCAGGGAAAGCGTACATGGAGCGACATAACCAAGTGGCAGGCATAGTGTACAGAAACATCTGTGCAGAATATGGACTGGAAACCCCGAGATCAAAGTGGGAAACACCCCCAAAGGTGGTGGAGAACGCCAGAGCTAAGATCCTGTGGGACTTCCAGATCCAGACAGACAAAATGGTAATGGCGAACCAACCAGACATTGTCGTAGTGGATAAACATCAGAGGAAAGCCGTTGTGGTAGATGTAGCAATACCAAGTGATTGCAACATCAGGAAAAAGGAGCACGAGAAACTGGAGAAATACCAGGGCCTCAGGGAAGAACTGGAGAGGGCCTGGAAGGTGAAGACCACAGTGGTGCCTGTGGTCATCGGGGCCCTCGGGGCAGTAACCCCCAAACTGGAGCAGTGGCTACAACAGATCCCAGGAACAACATCAGACATCTCAGTCCAGAAATGTGCAGTCCTTGGCACAGCCAAGATACTGCGCAGAACCCTCAAGCTCCCAGGCCTCTGGTAGAGGACCCGAGCTCAGGATAAGAACCACCCGCGGTGGGTGAGAAGGGAATTTTTTTTTTTTTTTATATATTGTTGGGGAATTCTTCTGTTAAATCATAAATGAATCACAAGTTTCTTCCTGTGACTCGTTTTTCCAGATTTTATTTCCAATACTTTTTATTCATAACATAATTGAGCGTCTGTCAATCGCATACGGCCGGAGAAAGAAATGTGACAATAAGAACGAGCCACAGTGAGCAAATGAACGACTGATTAGTATTCATAATATTTATTATTTAAATATTTATTGTCTTAAAAACCGTATTGCGTATCAGTGAGGGTCTCACAGTCAAACTTTTCAGTAATAATATTATCTCTGAAGGCCAGTTTCCGTTTGTAAATCCATACTGCCATTTGATTTGTGTGACATTTCTGGAGGCATTGTTCTGATGAGCTCATCTGATTGCCTGCATGAGAAATGTGTCTGAACTTGAAGATGTAGTTCATAAATTTCCTGCAAAGATACATAAAAATAAGAAACTGATATTGTTCTTTTTCATGTAATTGCTCTTTATTTTTCTCTTGCATGTGTTGAGAAAGAGTTGGAGAACGGTAGAAAACTCCTTTTCATTTATGTTATAAATTAATAGACTGCAGCCATTTAAAATGTTTTGCATCTTTCTGAAAAAGCTTTAGATAATGTATCTGATGAGATTTTATATCTTGTATTTATGAAACTGAGGAGAAAATGTCCAATAAAGCTGATTCAGTGAAATGGTTTGATTGGCTGCTCAATTAAATCCCATTAAGGAGATTAGACCTTTGGCTGCAGCTCAGCAGTCAGTTGATGCATTTATTGAGATTCTTGGATTGAATTTAACCTCTTTGGAGGTTAAAGTGCTTGGAGTTAATGTGACCGGATTGGTGCATCTAAAACACAACTTTCCTCTGAGAAACTTCAAGACGACAGTAATGTACGTGAGGCTGAAACGATTCATCTAATTAATCATGATTAATCGATCATTGAAATAATCCATCAACTAATTTAGTAATCAGTTAATCATTAACTGGAGCCCTTAAAAAGACAAACACACTTAGAGCAGCAATAAAAACCAAAACTGTACAAAAATATAAACATTTTGCGTTTCTTCAACTGTAAGTCTATTCTATCCAGAATTACATTTTTTATCTTCTCCTCCTTTAAATTCAGTAAAAAACAATCTCTTGTTAAGCACCTTCATAAGAGATTTATTAATTTAATACAAATAATCAGCAGATTATTAGACAGTATTTTTTTAGCTACAGATTCATCTTTTGGTACAAATGAATGTTATGATGTTGCATTTTATCCAAGAAAATGTAAAAATGTTTTTATTTGTATCTTCTAATGGATTTTTAATATTGTGTAAAAACGACTGAAGTGTTTAAATTAAAAAAATCTAAAAAATGTGATGATTTTTTTTTTTCTTTTTTCGAACAATCATTACTAAAACAATTGTTGGTTGCAGCCCTAAAATGTGGGTCAGTGAGGACTTTTGAGTTTCTGCATTAGTTGTTTCGAGTAACAGAAATGTTTAATTTTTAACAAGTAGGGGTGGACGGATTTATCAGGCAGCCAATAAATCGGCTGCCCAGATTTTAGGCGATCGGCCGATGCAGCCATATGATGCTGATACTTTCTACCTCATCAAAGCTCTAAAAATCAGATGCTCTGCGGTGAGAAGTTTGACTGATGGCCCGGTTCACCAGGTCAGATCCAAACCAGTTAACAGATGTTGCCAACTCGGCGTCTTTATTGCTATATTTAGTAGGAATGCACTGATTGCAGTTTTCTGTTCTATCCTCAGTTACCGATTTTTATTTAATTTTTTTCCTCTGAAGAGTTTTTGCGGCACTTGTGGCTCGTATTTTTTGACAGTAGGCAGACAGGAAAGAGGGCGAGGAGAGGGGGGAAGACATGCGGCAAAGTTCGCCGGGATCAGGAGTCGAACCCGCGACGTCCGTGTCGAGAACTGAGGCCTCCAAACATGGGGCGTGCTAACCCCTGCGCCACCGCAGCATGCCCCCCTCAGTTACCGATTTTAAAAAAAACAACTGAACTCCTAAAAGAATGGAAATCAGCGCCAGTTAATCTATGCACAACTGATATTTAACAACACGAAGAATTGGTATCAGCCAAGCTTTGAATTGTTGAAGATCGGTAAACTGCTTTTATTTTTCTCCTGATCTGCAGGTCCGTCCCAGAATCCCGTTGCTCTGCAGCAGCCGCTGGGGGTCGGCTACGGCGTGAATCACCAGCCGACCTACAACCCGATGCAGGCCAAAGTGTTGGGCCCCCCCGGCCCCGCTCTGTACGCTTCTGGGCCGTACCAGCCGGTTCCGCCCGGATCGCAGCTCGGCTCCTACCCTCCGGCGCCGGCCCAGCCTCTGCTGACCCGGCCGCAGGTCGGCGTTCTCCCGTCCCACACCCCCCCTCAGTCCGCCAGCCCGGGCCCGGGGCCCCTGCCGGCTCAGGCCACGCCTCCGGCTCAGGCCACGCCTCCTCCTCCTGCTGTCACCTCCACCGGCTACTACACCGGCCCTCCAGCCTGGCAGTACGCTACTCCCCGGGGCCCCGCGCCCAATCATGTGAATCCAGCTGCTGCTGCGCCGCCCCACATTTCCCACAGCTCCGCCCAGCCGCCTGCGCCAGGAACCACGCCCACCTCCATACACGGATACCCTCATCCAGGTCGGAGCAGACTACCGCTAACTATCCTCCTCACAGTTTCATTCCAGGAACATTTGCTCTGGGTTGGTGAAACAAAGTCCAGCTGACACTGAATAGCCTGAAGAGATGAATCATCTGCTCCAGTTTCTTAAACTGGCCTAAATTAACAGTTAGCTTAAACTGCTAATTTAGGCTCCATTGCTGCAAAATCACTGCCAGTTTCTGCAAACAAGACAATCTTCTATAAAACCTGCACTAAAGAAGGTTGTGCTGATTTGTTAGACACTTTTATAAGTGATGAAGATTCAGACACAAACCAGCTGCTTAAATGTTGCTCGGCTGAAATGATTAAAATACTAATCACGATTAATCAATTATTGAAATAATCAACTAGTTTTGTAATTGATTAGTAAGATATAGACCAAGAAAGCCCATTTGCTGAATGAACAATTAATTAATTAAACTGTATGGCATAATGATAATGCAAAACAGATTCTCAAAAACTGATCAGCTTTAAATTCTAATGAACATTTGAAAGTGGAACTGGAAGACATTTTAAATATCCCAAATAAATAAGCAAAACAAGTTTTTGTAAATAAAATTATTCTAATTAAAAAAAAAGATTAGTTGAGACCGAAACACCAAAGTGAAACGTTTATCATCCGGTTTTAAATAGAAAGAGAAAAAAAGCAATAAATCATGTAAATGTTAAGTGAGTTTGTTTTATCATGTGATTAATTGATTTATTGTGACAGGCTTATTAAAGCGAATAGTTTTATTTTCCCCTGTTTCACTGTGTGTTATAATAATGTTTAGTTTCAGCACTGAAACTGCAATTACTCTGATATGATCTGGAGATGGGCGTATCTGCAGCCTGATACGTTGGAGCTGGACGTTGACCTCTGCTCCGACACAGAACATGTTGGCCAGCGGCCCTCCCAGTGACAGACACACACACACACACACACACACACACACACACACACACACACACACACACACACACACACACACACACACACACACACACACACACACACACACACACACACACACACACACACACACACACACACACACGTTCAGTCGATCTCTGGGCAAAGTCCAGATCAAACTGATCTGATCAGAATTAAAATCACATATTTTAAAATAGGAGATGTTTTGTTTTCAGTTTATAAAGTTTAAGAATGTTGTGATTATTATTTGCGAAAGCACATGAATCCATCAGAGGATGCAGAAAGCTGCTCCGTTATCTGAGAAGTTATTGGTTCTTTTGTTAATCTGTCAGTATTTAGTTGTTTTTACTTCCTAGTTTCTCCAAACCGTCACTCTGGGCCAGATTCAGATTATAAAGTTAGTAAAACAAGTTGATTTATGACATAATCTTATTGAAAATTTTAATTCCTTTTTTACTCCTATAAGACTAAAAATAAACCTGGTGAGTTATAAATTTAGCTTAATCTTTAACATTTTTGACAAACTCATTTTGGAAAATGCTGCAGACATTTTACACAAAGTAGCAAGTAGTTAATGGTGTAAACTTTATTTTATTATTATTTTTAAAAAGTCCTAACTGGAAGTTTTGCCTGTTTTTCTCTGTCTGAGCCTGATGATTAATATATTTTATTTTTCATTTTTGGCTGTTTTGATTATTTATTTAAAATGTCTTTTTATTAAATTATTTTATAAATTAAAGTTTATTAATCTTAGAGACTCTGTACTTGAAATATTCAGTTATAATTAGTTTAAAATTGATTCAAAATAACAATATTATGGTCTAAAACAAATTTTCTAAATTTATTGTTACAGTTTACATATTAGTTATAAAATGTCTTATTTTGATTTATAAACTTAACCCAAAAAAATTAGTTATACCCAAATTTTGATTTTAATTTGAAAGAAATTGCTTGTTGCTCCAAATAATGTAATTAAGTTGATATATTTTCAAAGTATTGCTGTTGTAAATTTTGACTGAATGAGAAATAAGTTGCCTGTTGGATTGAAAAAGAAGCGGATCTGATATAAATCTGCTCTGTGTTCACTGGCTTGTGAAGAGGATTATTGGCAGTAAATGCAGCTGTAAACCTGCTTCATTCATTTTTCAACTGGAAACTGAAACTGTACTGTAACAAAATATTGAATTTTTAACTCATGTTTAAAAAGATAATGGGTGGCAGTAGATTTTTTTCCCCTCAAATTAATCAAGATATCTTATTTAGAAAAATGTAATAGTTTTTTTTCTCGATGGGAAAATGTGAAGATGAGCAGAAGAAGTTATTCATGTCTAATGTTTCCAGGCCCCCCCCCTCCACCAATGAACCCTCTGCCTCCCCACACATACCAGCCCAACAGGCCCGGCTATGGTCCTCCACCCACAGCGCCCCCTGCTGGGCCCCCAGGAACCACCGGCACACCTCCTCCTCCCAAAGCTGATGGTGGGTTTCGAATCCGCTGGGTTTCAGTCCCGCTGTTAAAGATTTCACTTGTTAAAAATTGGATGTTTTTTATTGTAAATTTTAGGGATGGGTAAGAACAGAGTAGAATATGAAGTGATCTGAAAAGTGTGGTGTGCATTTGTACTAAGGCCCAATTTAGCCAGAGTTGTGTAGTAACTAGTTACATTTACGTGAGTAACTTTTTGGAAAAAATGAACTTTTAGGAGTTTTTTTCTTCACTGTACTTTTTAAGTTATGTATTTCTGCTCTTACTTGAGTAAAATTTCAGGATTTTTCTACCCACTGAATGAAAACAAACATGTTTTAACCAGAAACAAACCTGCAGTTTCTGTTAAAGTCAGACATAAATCCAGAACTTAAAAACTGAGATGCTGTTTGTCCAGTCTGATGGAGTTTAAGGTTTTTTGCAAGAAAAGTCTCGGGATTTCAGTCTGTGGGACGTCACAGCTGTGGACTAGAAAGTTCTGATTTAATTAGGCCAAACACAGCACACTTTAAAAACATAATTTTCTTTTTACATCACAAATATGTACAGCCTGAAGTTGGCCTGTAAATTGTTAACGTTCATCAAAGTTCACGTGTTTGTGACAAAACTTTAAATGTTTCAGGGTGTGAATACTGTCAGCTCAGGAAGCCGGGATGGTTACCGTGATGAGTTGTTCTCGGGGCAGAGTAAACGTGATGCAGGAGCGATCGTGTGGTTGTTGACCTGATCTGGATCCACTGTTAGGTTTCATGAAGCAGGTCCAGTTTGTCTCTGATTATAAATCGACAGCTGCTTCTGTCCTGACCCTGTCCGTCCCTCTTTTTGTTCCCCCTCATCGTCCTTATCGAGGCCAGCTCAGTGCTGGGGGGCTGCCAGCAGCGCCCGGCCCCCCACTGAGCCCGACACCCAGGAAGGAGATGTTGAATGTCCAGGTGTGGCCGGGTCACGAGTGTTGCTGTGTTGGCTGTTCTGTGCTGTTTGGGTCATTTTCCATCCTGTGTTCTGGTGGTCAAACTTCAGCCAATTAACTTTGTTTTATTACCAGAATGTCTTTAAATAAGCCTCCAAGTTTCAGTCACCTTTAGTTCCCATACTTGTGATCTTTATTGTCACTTTGTTTTAGGGCTGCAACGGTTATTTTAGTAATTGATTATTCTGTATTTTAAAAATTGGCTCACTCTGCAGATTTGTTATACAGTATAAGAAATGAAAATAAATCCAAATACAACAATTAAATTCTTTTTTTAAATAAGAAAATAAACATTTCATTGCCTAAAATTGGGCCTGTACCAGATGGTAAATTTTCCCAGGAGTTATTGTGGTAAATTATGATGTTGTTGTTTTGAAACCATTTTCAAGAAATGTAATTGGTATAATTCTAATGAGAGAACAGATTCGTAAAGATCAGTAAACCTTAAATTCTAATCAACATTTAACACTAAAACATTTTTAATATCCAAAATAAATGAACACAAACAACAAATAAAGTGCCCTTAAAACACCAGACTGAAAACTTTGAACATCCAGTTTTTGTTAGAAAAAGAAAAGTGATAATTCATGCAGATGAAAATTATTGAGCTTGCTTTAATTTGTTGTGTGATTGATTGATTTGTGACAGGATTTTAAAATGCAATCAGAATCTGATGCAGATGAAACTAAAAAGCTGGTTGTTTTATCTTAAATGCAAAATATCCATATTATTGTACGGTTTTGGATTTATTATTACTTTGAATATGTTTTATTTTTTTAGTCTGGAAACTCCAGTCAAAGACTAATTGATTAATAAATTAGTTGCTGATTATTTCACTGATTGATTAATTGTTGCAGCCCTGCGGTTTGAGTCCATCTGCAGCTTTTATCGCCTCTGAGTCGGAAACATTCAGGTGTCTAACGGATGAAATCCTCTCTGCTGTTTTTGCTCTAGGAGATGTGGCAGGAAACGGCCCACAGGCACCAAACAGCTACAACCACGTTGACAGCAGAATGGGTAAGGCTTCCTCTGCACCGACGCAAACCGCTTTCACATTTCACATCCACCAAGTTACAGCAGCAAAACCTTTCAATCTTCATTAACATCAATTAAATTAAGGATAACTTGTTTTTACATCTTCTGTGACGCCACCCAACCTTTCCAGAAAATAATTTGTAATTTTATGAAAGGACCAGATCTTTTTTTCTTACCGTTTTCCCAGTGACTCAGAAACGGCTGTAGACGGAGATGATAGCCAGAATAATGGAGGCGCTGAGCCCGTTAAGGTGCAAACAAAGCCTGGTGGCCCACCAGGCTGATGAAACACTAATGAACCCTTACCACTAGAACCAGAAGACACTTTAAATATCCAAAATAAAACAGAAACGGCAAATACAATAAATTATAAAGTCTGTAAGTAAAATTATCCTTAAAAATGTTAAGTTGCAACCAAAACAACAGACTGAAGAGAAAAGCCATGAATCAGGAGATGAATTTATTTCTGCTGTTAGTTGATTTATTGTGACAGGGGACTAATTCTCCTGGTCTAAATGTTCTTGTTGTGTTCACCTCAGCTGGTGCAGCTCAGCCCGGCCCGCCTGCTCGGCATTTGGGCCACTACCTGTCCCTGCCCCCCGGGTACCAGAACACCTCGGCGCCGCCTGCCTCCTCCCTTCACCCGGCGCTCCAAGCCGCCACGCAGCCGTACACACAGGGACCGCAGCCGTACCAACAGGTGAGGGAACGTCGCCTCAGATCCAGTTCAGCTCATTTTCACGCAGATCGGCTCTGAAAGCTAAGAGTTCTGCTGTCAGCCGGGCTGAAAATGGACATTTCCAAAAATCATTTGTTTTGTTTCTGTGAAACTAAAAAATGCTCCGTAAATCTGGGACTATTTGACAAATATCAATATATCAGCGACATCATTCTGACTAGATGTCTGAAATAGGGAAGTCTAATTAAAGAAATATCTAATTTATTTGGACTTAGACTTAGACTTCCTTTATTGTCATTGTAACAAAAAAAACACAAGGTGAATCTTGACAACGAAATGTCGTTACTTGGCTACCAGTGTAGCAGAGCTAAAACCTTAAACTACCCAATAAATAAAGAAATACAATACAAGTGCCATAGAATACACTCGGTTCAGTGTTGTGAACAAAACTAAACTAAAGTGCATGTATTGACCATGTCCATGGGGGGTGATTTGGTTTGTGAGTGTGTGAAGGGGTGTTATGTGGCGTTAAGCAGTCTGATGGCCCGGGGGAAGAACCTGTTCAGTAGTCTGGTTGTTCTGCACAAGATGCTGCAGAACCTTCTTCCAGACGCCAGGGGGGAAAACATTTTAATATTTTAACAGGAATATTCACTCATCAAAATCCAGATATTACTTCAGTTTGTCATTATTTGCACTGGTTGAACCTACATTTATCTGTGGAAGAGGATTAGGGCCATTTGGGAAGAAAATAATTCTGACTTTCACCTCTGAATTAACATTTTTTCCCCCCTCAAAATCCAGATTTTTGTTGTATTAATTTTCTCAGAATTTTGTCTTGATGTCGGACCAACTCGGTGTTTGTCGGTTCCGGTCCGGAGGCCTCCTGCCCTGCATGTTTCAGCTTTTTCCCTGCTGCCGCTTGCTGGTCATGCAGTCATTTGAATCAGCTGTTCTGGAATAGAGGCTCATCTGAAACATGCAGGGAAAGGAGACGCTCTGGATTAAAGTCTGAATTGTGAAGTTTTTTTCAGAGACCTTGTTCCTCTCCAACCTATAACTTCCAAATGAACGAGATATCTCATCAGAACAGAAAGCAGGATATTGTAAATAGACAAGTCATAATTTATTTAAGATGATCAGTAATTAATTGTAGATATTTTAATTTAAATCTTCATGCAATCTTCATGAATGGAAAATATGACTTCATTTATAATAGTCAGAATATAATCAGAAATATCAAATACATATATTGTCTTGTCAAAATATTATATTTTAAGTAATATTTCTAGTCATAAAGTATTTTCTGATGTCTGGAATGTAAGTGTGTTGAGGTTGATTTTTATGTTGAAACTGCTTGCCATACGAGGAATGTTTCAGTTTTAGATGATAGTTTCACCGTGTCCCTGCAGCCTGGCGGTCCCGGTCCGGCCCAGCTGAGCCCGTCGATGGCGGCCTTGAGCCTCCAGTCCAGCACGCCGGAGGCTCTGAGAGTGGTCAACCTGCTGCAGGAGAGGAACCTGCTGCCGCCGGCGCCCGCCCCGACGCCCTGCCTCACCCAGGACCTGCAGAAGCTCAACTGCAGCCCAGAGTAAGGCGAGACGGGCCGCACGCAGCATCTGCTGCAGTTACACCTTTGGCTCTGATCACGCCGTTTGTTCCTCCAGGGTTTTCCGTTGCACGCTGACCAGCATCCCTCAGACCCAGTCTGTGCTGAATAAAGCCAAGCTGCCGCTGGGCCTGCTGCTGCACCCCTTCAAAGACCTCTCGGTAACTCCAGGTCATTTCTGATGGCCGCATGCTCAGTCTGGACTCGTTTCTGTGTCGTTTGGAGATGAAACTGGTTTCACTACGTCATGTGAATGCTTTTCTGGCCATGTTTGTCTGGGAGAACAAGAGGCAGAGCTTTGGTGCAAACTTCAACTTGTTGGCATTTAAATTGGGGAAAATATTTAGATTGTTATTCTAACCAGCCTGAATTTAGTCACTGCACTGCAAAAGCACAGATTTCGCCGGACAAAAATAACTTCTGATCAAGATAAATGAGCTGGTTTTGGGTCAATAATTCCTTAATATTCATGAAAAAATTCACTTTTTACAGTCAGCATTTACTTTATCAAGTACTTTAAAATAATTAAATTGTGTTTCTCTTATTTCTTTTCAGAAATTTTGTAAAATAAAAAACTTGAAATGTGAAACAGTTGTTTGATTGTTTAAGATTAAATGAAAGCTACAGCTTTTAATACTCATTTAATTGGTGAGATAAAAACTACTTATTGGACTTTTAATGCCCAAACATGAATATGGATGGAATAAACTGAAAACAAACTCTGATGTCTTCACAACTTGTGACAAAACTGAACGACTCATTTGATTTCTCCTTCCATGTCTTTGAATGCAGCAGCTTCCTGTGGTGACGTCCAGCACCATAGTGCGGTGCCGGTCCTGCAGAACCTACATCAACCCATTTGTTTCCTTTCTGGACCAGAGGAGATGGAAATGCAACTTGTGCTATCGAGTAAATGATGGTAAGAAGATGCTTAGAAACCAAGACGCTGCATTTATCTATTTTATCTGAACATTATTTTCAAACATGTCCATTTTCACATGAAACCTTAAATGATTTTCATGCTTTTGTGTTTTAGTCCCTGAAGAGTTTATGTATAACCCGGTCAGCAGATCATACGGCGAACCGCACAAAAGGCCAGAAGTCCAGAATGCCACTATTGAGTTCATCGCTCCTTCAGAATACATGGCGAGTTAAAATCCCTTTTTATTACTGCATCGATGTCTGAGGAACGATAATATTAATAAGTGTGTTTTTACAGAGCGTTTTGCCTCCATGACGCCACGGTGACCACTCAACTCCAGATACAAACAGACAACACAAAATGAGCATGAAATAACAGAAATGCAGCTGAGAAAATATAATAAGACAGATTAAAAGTAAACAAATACAAATTCAGTAATCAGATTCGGAGATCCTTGCAGTAAGATCACAAAAAAGACCAATTTCATAAACTAGATACCGATTCCAATGTAAAATAAATGAGATGTTATTATAAAATAAAACTCAATTCTGTGGTAGAAATACAAAACCTACAATCTTTATAAATGCTAAAAGTAAGATTTAAAAAAACTGAAAAGAGGAATAATGAATGAGATAAATTTAAATAATAAACATTTTTAATGCAGCAATAATAAATGGAAGTAAAATAATGAAATTCAGATTCTAAAATTCTAATGACTAAGATCCAGAAAAATAGATATAAAATATCAGAAAGAAAAAAATCCTGATTTGGAGAGAAAATAATGGAACTGAATGCTGAGGTAAAGATAAAAATATAATTGTCCTTAAAAGTTCAAACGATAATAATAAACATTTAAAGTGGACTAATAAGCTAAAGATTTTTCATAAAATAAGGGAATATAATGAAGTGAAATAAATATATATATCCACACACTAATTAACTAACAAGTTGAACTTTTTGGTGAGAAAAGGTTTTGTCTGTTGATGTCATTTAAAAAAGAAATTTATACAAAAATAGATGTAAACAAAAGTGTCTGTTTCATTCAAGTTGTTAATTAATCACAGCTAAATTATATGAAATGTAATTTGTTGCTATACTTGCAGTTTCCTGTCAGTAACTCTCCCCGCTTGCCCTGCAGCTGCGGCCGCCGCAGCCGGCCGTCTACCTGTTCGTCCTGGACGTGTCCCACAACGCCGTGGAGACGGGTTACCTGAGCGTCTTCTGCCAGTCGCTGCTGGACAACATCAACGCGTACGTACCGATCAGAACCAGGAGTTTCTTCTGATTTATTCACCTGGAACCGGCTCTAATCAAATGTTTAACGTCTTCATATTTAACTGGAACAGTTTTCAGGAAAGTCTTTGAAAACTGGAGTGAAGCTTTGTTTCTGTGCCTCAGGCTTCCCGGAGACTCGCGGACCAAGGTGGGCTTCATCACCTTCGACAGCACCATCCACTTCTACAACCTGCAGGAGGGCCTTTCCCAGCCGCAGATGCTCATCGTCTCTGACATCGAAGGTGAGCCGCGTCTGGAGCGCCACGGCTGGACGGTTTCTGCTTTCTGCTTTTATTGAAATTATAACGTTTGATCCACAGATATCTTTCTACCAACACCAGACAGCCTTCTAGTAAACCTTAACGAGTGCAAGGAGGTAAGAGCCTTGTTCCATCCACCAGTCATGTTTTGACTAGGACTGGGCAGAAAAATAAAACCTGGTTCATTTCTTGCTTTCTTTTTTAACAAATGACAAACGGTAGAAAATATTTACTTCCATCCTCGACAGATTATTACATCATTTTTGTTTAATTGCACAAATAGTGGTAATAAAGATGCATTTTCAACAGAATAGAAAGTTATTTTAATGAGAGAAATTGTTTTTTTTTTTTTTTTTGCTGTCCTAAAATTGCAGCGTAAAAATGGAGACATTGATCTTGAAGTCATTTTATTTTATTCTCATATTAATGCTGCTGTATTCTTGAAATATTTTGACTTTATTCTCGTTAAAAAATAGAAAAATGTTTTCTGACTCTTACGTTTTGTTGACCTGCATTAAAATCCAATAAACAGAAGCTGTAAAACAAGATGGCCGCCCCGGCCGTTTTGACGTCACACTGAAAATGGAGACGCAAAGAGTTTATTGGTGGAAAACAAAATCCAGATTTTCCAAAAATGACCTTCTTTGTTTTACACAGTAACTCTGACCACAGCTGCATCAGGAGAAAACTTTACCGTGTTTCCGTTTTTCCTCCAGCTTGTGCAGGATCTGCTGAAGAGTCTGCCGACCTTGTTCGAGAAGACGATGGAGACGCAGTCTGCTCTGGGCTCGGCTCTCCAGGCCGCCTTCAAGCTGCTGTCTCCCACCGGAGGCCGGATGTCCGTCTTTCAGACGCAGCTGCCCAACCTGGGCGTGGGGGCGCTGCAGTCCAGAGAGGACCCCAACCAGAGAGCGTCTGCCAAGGTACAGACTGGAAGAGACTCGGTGACGGGTGTTGGTCTGTCGATCCTACATTGCTGCAGTGAGAATGTGTGGATTCTACTAACCATACGGTTCCCTGCATGTTGTTGTTTACATCTGGAAATTTCACCCAAAGCTCCATCGTGAAAAGACGATTCTTTTCCTTCCTTTCAGCGGCGCTGCTGCAGTAGAACCGTTGGCTAAATGAAACCTGGAGATGAAGCTGCTAATAATTTAATCAGCAAAGGGAAAAATAATAACTTAAAACCACTTCCACACCAAAAAACACGCAAACGTTTCCCCACAGAGCAGAACATTCAGTCTGTAACAGTTCTATGATTTCAGGCTTGATGTTTGTTTTGTGATTATCAATAATTGATCGCTGTGATAGATTAGCCAAAGCTGCTATTAGCTGAGCTAACATAGAGGTGGGAGGTTCGCTAACTGAAGACCTGCTCTGTCAGAGTTGCTGTCAACGTTGCTTTTTTGTGTTTCACTGACCTGAAGCGCAACAAATTAATTAAAACCTTTCCAGACCTTATCTAGTCGTAGTGCTGACAATCATTAGCAAAGCAATGTGTCCATTTTTCTTTCATACATCAGGCGAACATTTCAGCGTTCACACGTTGTATTGACAACTTGGCAGCTAAACCAATGCTAGCATCGTTAGCGAGCAGCTTTCGCCCCCCAGGTGGAAGCTGGGGGGAGATCTTGCGTGATGTCACGTTGCTAATGGTCTATAACTAATTGGAATTACGAAAATAAATGTGCTTAATAGAAACACAAGAGGTTTGTGTGCCAGGATGAGGTGGTTTTTCAGCCATATTGAATTTAGTGAGTTTTCTAAAACTGAGAAACTTAAATTGATAAATGACTTTACAGATTTTTGTGATCAGTTGGTAATTTTATAAGAAAGCATCTCAGTGAAAATGGCTGATTGGCTGGTATTTCTGTTCTCGTTTTCCTGCCAGGACGTCCAGCATTTATCCCCAGCAACAGATTTCTACAAGAAGCTGGCGCTGGACTGCTCCGGCCAGCAGGTGGCAGTCGACCTGTTTCTGCTCAGCGCTCAGTACTGCGACCTGGCGTCGCTTGGTGAGGAAACAGAAAAAGTCTGGTCAAAAACCAACAGCCAGCGGTTTTAAAATGCATGCTTTGTGCTAAGACAAGCATGCATTTTGCTTGAAGTTGCTGCGTTTGTCCTGAGTTTAATTTGAAACGTTTTCTGCTGCTGCCTCTGTTTCTCAGGATGCATATCCAGATACTCGGCAGGGAGCGTTTATTACTACCCCTCCTATCACCATCAGCACAACCCGGCTCAGGTGGAGCGCTTCCAGAGAGATCTGAAGAGATACTTAACGCGAAAAATCGGCTTTGAGGCCGTCATGAGAATACGATGCACCAAAGGCAAGAAAACCTCCCAGCTTTTTATTTCATTCTAGATTTTTAAAATCCCTAATTGAGCTTAATGGCTGAAACAATTATCTAAATTAATGGTTATTATTGAAATCATTCTCAACCAATTAATCAATTTATTAACTGGACTATCCAGACCCCCCAAAAAGGACAACATACTCAGAACAGTAATTAACTTAAAACTGTTTAAAAATTAATAAGTTTTGTATTTAAGATTAAACTCAAGCTGTAAATATGTCCTCAAATTATTTGGACTTGATTATTAATCCAAAAAATAATTAGTTGGCTGTAGTGTTTTAGCTGCAGATGCATCTTCTGCTACATGTGATCAATTTTTATTCTTCAGAATAAAATTATTTGCTAATTTTCATCTTTTAATGCATCTCTAATATTGTGTGAAAGTAGGCCTGTATGGAACTGAAAAATCTGCAGAATGTATCAGTTATTTATACGATTAATCGATTACTAGTTAGCTGCAGCCTGATTAGTTGAATCGTTAATTTTCTGCAGTATGATTTGAGTTGTTTTGAACATTTTAAATTGTCGTTTTTCTGTTTTTCTTCTAATTCTTGTACAGCATGAATTATTATAATATCAGAAGCATTTGAATTGCACGTCATGCCTTGTTGCTAGAGAACTGCTGACAAATAGAGCCTGTTGTTCTTCTTCTCCTTGCAGGATTGTCCATCCACACGTTCCACGGAAACTTCTTTGTGCGTTCCACGGATCTGCTGTCCCTCCCCAACGTCAACCCAGACGCCGGCTTCGCCGTCCAGATGTCCATCGAGGAAAACCTGGATGACATGCAGGTCGTCTCCTTCCAGGCTGCTCTGCTTTACACCTCCAGCAAAGGTTTGAGAACAAGCTCTTATTTTGAAAGGCAAACTCTAATTTTTTTCCCTCCTGTTTTTCTGAAACAAAATGTTTTCCCTTCACAGGAGAGAGGAGGATTCGGGTTCACACCATGTGCCTCCCGGTGGTTAGTTCTCTGTCGGATGTGTTTGCTGGAGCGGACGTTCAGGCCATCACTGGGCTGCTGGCTTGCATGGGTACGCACTCCTCCAAGCTGCGCAGACTCTGAAGTCACAATATTATTCCTCTTCTCTGAATCCACCACAAATATCCACTCCCTTCATGCAACAAACTGTCTAATTATTAGTTTACTACCTTAACTAAATTAAAATGATGTTTGGCCGCCAGGGGGCGCTAGAGAGCCTCCAATTTGGAGGGAAGTTCATTTTTAAGTCTTTGCATTAATATAAAAAGATAAATGTCTGGTCTTCCATCTTTATTATAAATATAAGTTAAAATAATTGATCAAAGATAGAAGACAGAAATAACTTATTGTTTCAGAAGAAATTTAGGCAAAAAGTTTTGTCCTCAAGCTGGAAACGGAAAAGACGAGACAAAGAAAGAAGGAGACGTCTCCTGCAAAAAACTATTTTCAATCAAATTTGATGGCATTAATATAAAAATATAAGTGGATGTTTTTTTTATCAAAAGAGGGGGTGTGGTGGAAACTTGTATCTAATATATTCAACGTCAGATTAATAATATTTAGCTAATAATATTTAACCCTGAAGTGGGCTGAGTGGATCAGACATGGTGCTGAGCTCAGTCTGTGTCCATGATGATCCTCCGGCTCGGAGTTAGCAGATGCTGCAGCTTCTGGCTGCAAAACAAGCTAAAAACTTTCTATTCGTCCAGTTCTGGTGTCACAGTTGCTCACCAGATCAAACTGGGATGACATTCAAGAAGAACTAAAATAATTTGATTAAAGATGGATTAATCCAGAGGAAGGTAGTTACTTCTGAACTCTGAGGAAAATCTGCTCTCTCTGCTGAAACTTGATGAAAATGCTGCGTTTCCTGACGTCTGTGTCTCCGTTCCCAGCTGTGGACCGCTCTGCGACGTCCAGCCTGAGCGACGCCAGAGACGCCATGACCAACGCCGCCATCGACTCGCTGGCGTCGTACCGGCAGTCTGCGCTGACCGTCCAGCAGCCAGGCCTGCTGGCTCCGGCCTGCCTGCGCCTCTTCCCGCTCTACATCCTGGCTCTGCTCAAACAGGTACCGCCTCTGCTTCCATCACAGCGCCGGGTCTTG
Organism: Poeciliopsis prolifica; assembly: GCF_027474105.1. NCBI lineage: Eukaryota > Metazoa > Chordata > Actinopteri > Cyprinodontiformes > Poeciliidae > Poeciliopsis > Poeciliopsis prolifica. The sequence goes on along the minus strand of NW_026562504.1, from coordinate 426,811 downwards.
GTACCAAAAGTCACGTTTCAGAACCTCCAACATTAGAAGAAGAGAATTTTATTCGTGTGGCCAGAGATGGAGGCTGGATTCGCTCCTTATCCAGCTCACCATGACTGAAACATTTTGGTTTGTTAGATTGTGGTTTAGATCCATTTTAAGTGAACCAAGTTCCTCTGTCGCTTCACCTGAGCAGCTCTTCAGCTTTGGATCCATCCGCCCGTACGTCTCTTTGTTCATACCAGTTTACATATCCGTGTGATCTGCTTCACTTCAAGCAGCCTCAGCTTGTAAAACACAGAAAAACTCCATAAATTACGTCAATAAAACGAGATTAAGGCAATTAATCAGGAAATTTAAGCACACTAATGTTACAAAGCAGATCTGTTTGTGTGTTCCCGGCAGAAAGCCTTCAGAACCGGAACCAGCACCCGGCTGGATGAGCGCGTGTTCGCCATGTACCAGCTGAAGTACCAGCCGCTGGCGTTCGCCATGCTGATGATCCACCCGGCGCTGTACCGCCTGGACGACCTGAGCGACGAGGTGGGCTCAGGACGCCGGAAGCATCTTTAACGCGCCGCGTTTCTTTATTTTCACCTGGTTTCCCGTCGTCCTCAGGGAGCGCTGAACGTCAGCGAGCGGACGATCCCCCAGCCCAGAGTCCTGCAGCTGTCGGTGGAGAAGCTCAGCAGGGAGGGAGCGTTCCTCATGGACGCTGGGCTGGTGCGTTCAGAGGGAAGGAGAACCTTCCTGTTGAACAAGGGCAGAACCGTGACGCTTGTCTTTTGTCCAGGTCATGTATCTTTGGATCGGACGAAACTGCCACCAAAACTTCCTCTCTCAAGTCCTGGGAGTTTCCAGCTACGCTGCCCTGCCAGAGAAGCTGGTAGGAAACACTGCAACAAAATTCAGTGATAATGAATTTTAATAAGGAGAGCTGCAGAGTTACTGCACTGCAAAAACACAAAGACTGCCAGCAAGTTTTGTAGAGAAAATATCTGAAAATGTATATGAAATAAGACAAAACTAAGTTATTCAGCGAGAAATGTAAGTTTGATTTCAGTCAATAAACTGATTTAAAAAGTTCTAATTCCACCAGCAGATTATTTTACTCACATTTTCCTTGTTATAAGTGGAATAATCTGCATTTTAACATTAAGGATTATTGACTGAAATCAAGTTATTATTTCTTACTGTTAGTTTCAGATATTTGCTCTACAAACTAAACAATATCTGGTAAAAAAAAAAAAAAAAAAAAAAAAGAACTGTGTAGTATGGTAAAATAATTCCTTATCTTGATGTTTTAACAGTTTGAAAGTTCCAGTCCTTGTCTCTTCCGAGTCTCTTTACTTTCTGTCCGTCCTTCAATCTTCCCTTCATCTTTTGTCTGTTTTTCTGGGATCTACTGTCCTTTTTTCCTTTCCTCTTTCCTTCCTTGTGTCCTCCTTTGCTTCCTTCCATCCATGTTTTCCTCCTTTCATTCATTCCTTTTAGTTTCTGCCTGGTTTCTCTAAATATCCAGGGTTTTTTGTGTTTTTCTGCAGCAGGACTTTTTGTCTCTCCCAGATTTAAACCAAGTTAAACTCTGAACCGTTTCCTGTTTTCGCCGCCCATCTCGACTGATGCTGTAACTCAGTTGCATCTTTTTTATTTGTATTTTGAAAAGGTTTGTTGCTTTCCTCTGCAGCATCTCCTTCCAGAGCTGGACACTGCAGAGTCCCAGAGAACCAGAGCGTTCGTCAGCTGGCTCAGGGACCAGCGGCCGTTCTTCCCCTCCCTCCACATCATCAGGTGGGTTTTGTTTTACAATCATTCAAACAAACTTTCTGCTTTTATTCATAAAGTCTTGGACCTCTCTTGTTCTAACTGCCATAAACTGCAGTTAGTCAGTCAGACATTTTACGCATGAATCTGAAAACCTTTTAGGTTTTTTTAAGTCTTTACCCAGATTGCAATTAAAAATATCTTCAGTCAGTTTTAAAAATAGAAACTGGATTTTAAATGTGTATAAATTTCACACAGAATTATACACAAAACTAAACTCAGGATTCCTGCTGACATTTGGCTAGAAAATGTCTTGGATGTCAAAACTCGATAAACTGGAGAAAAGATTGATAGTCTGTCAAAAGATGAATCTGTTTGGTGGAAAACAGTCTCAAAAAATTGGACCTCCAGTCCAAGTCGGCCATTATGTTTCAGCTGCTGTAGAAAGTGGAAAATTATAACAAGATATTAATAACGGCTAATAGTGAATTTGTCTCATTTATATCTCCAAAGTTTTATGGTAAAGTATAAGAAGGAGGCATTCACAGGAGTAGTGTTGTCCCTAAAAGCCTGATGGTTTCACTTTGACTGTGTTGTTGGATCAAAGCTCCATTGATCAGGAGTTTCTCTCTTCTGTTCGTTTTCTGCTCAGGGACGAGAGCCAGCTGAAGACCCACTTCCTGCAGAACATGATCGAAGACCGGACGGAGTCGGCGCTGTCCTACTACGAGTTCCTGCTCCACCTGCAGCAGCAAATCTCCAAATAATCAGCAGCGGGTCGGAGAAAGACGATCGCCGTGTGTATGCCTGCGTGTGTGTGTGTGTGTGTTAGGATGTGTGTGTGTGGGGCAGAAAGAGGCCGCTCTCCACACACCCTCCAGCTGCGATCCACCATCACCTCTAGAAAGTCCTGAGTGGAACGTCGGATCAGAACCTGCCGGGCGGAGGAACCGGACTCTGCCATCTCTCTGGGCGTCGGCGGCTGGAGTCCATGTTGATCATAATGGCGTTTATCGAATGAATCAGTGTTTCTTTTCCTCAGAACTGTCGAAGCGAGGCGTCGATCAGATGGAGGACCGGCGGTCTCCAGCGTTTCTGTTCAAAAAGCACATTTTGTCTTCACTAACAAATCAAACTCGTCTTCTTCATGTGAGAGAATCTGCTTTAGGAGGCGGCTGAGCCTCAACGTACCTGAAGGAGAGTGTGTTTCTTTTTCCCTTTTCAAGTCATTATAATTGTTGAACAAAGCAAAGACTCTGAACCTGGAGACGGACGGACCCGGCTGTCTGGGCCCGGCTGTCTGGACCCGGCTGTCTGGGCCCAGTGGCGGGGAAAAGGTCCGGTCGGTCAGATCTCACCTCCAGAAACTCGTCCGCCATCTTTTCTCTCTGGACTTTTCAGAACCTCTGATCTGTTTTTCTTTACTTTCTGACTTCTGTTTAATTTATGAGACCCAATCTGATTAAATTCTATAATTGCCTTGTATGGGAACTCACTTTTTATTATTAAACCTCTGTTTAAATACTGACTCTATATATGAAATATTTTAATATAATAGGATTTGGGAAATCTTTAACACAGGCGTGACGAAGCCATTCTGATCTTTTAATCTGCTTATTGATACTTGTATATTGAACAGACTGCATTATGTAAAGGAGAAGAAATGCTGATGATTTTAGTATGAATAAGTTGAAATGGTTGCTAAGAAAATAAACAGTTTGGGACTTTTTACATGTAGTTTGTGTTTTAGTTTAACAATTACGTTTATTGTGGAGTTATAAGTTCCAGGTTCATTGAAATGCAGTTTATATGCTACCTTAGATGATCTGGAGTTATAAAAATAAAATGGAAATGGCTTTGAATTTAAAGATCTTCATGTCAAACAGATCCTTTCGGATCACTGATCTGGGTCGGGGTACCTGCAGATCCTGAATGAATACATGAAAACTTCCTGGACCTCCAGAGTAACTATGCTCTGAAATAAGATCTCTGAGTAATGAAAGTCCATTCAGTTTTCTGGTGAGCAGCAAATGCAGATTCATGTATTTATTCACCATTTCCTGGGAATTATGAAGCTCTTGGAGCCAAAACAATAATTACTCTTCAAGCTTTTCCAAAGCCAGTCATTCATACATTTTCTGTTTTTGTTTCAGGTGTTATTGTTTTTGCAGGTCATACTGGCTGAAGTTATATCTGTGTTGAACTGCAGCAGGATGAGAATCATTGAGTCCAAACTGCGGGACATGCAGGCGCAGAGAAAACTGGGCTTCGTCACAGAAACAGGAAGGGCGGCATGTCACGTGTTCTCCGCGACCCTCATCACTGCCTTGTAATGCGCATGCGCACCGGAAGCGGCACCAGAAAGCGCAGCTGCGTTCAAGTTGCTCCGCTGGGAAGGAACTTCCAAAGCTCCGATTTCCCAGTTAAATACGGAGAAACGAGAGTAAAAGCTGAGGCTGACTTCACGTCACGGCCGCTGCTCACATCAACAGGCTGTTTAATTATACGAGACAAACCGTCTAAAATCCCTATTATTGTTGCTCCTTCAACTATTGACTGAACAAATTGAAAGTAGTGCTTGGATGCGCAACTTCATGCTTAAACTGTTTGGAACAGGTGCCGCACACACACGGTCAGGGTTGAACCCGGGTCTGACGTCACACCACGCTGATTCACGCGCATTTCCCAGGTATCTTGAACGCAGCATACCGACAGTATGCATCAGTGTGCATGTTTGCAAACTGACGCAAAGTTAAGAACAACAAACGTTTTCTGCTGCTGGTACAACTTTGGTTATTTTCTGTTTATCTTCGGTAGGAATTTATGATTTGTGTATCGAGTTTAGTGTTTTATTATTTTTGTGTTTCTCCCTGGCAATCTAATTTTTAAGATGCACAATTTATTTTCCACAATGTATTTTGCCAAATAATCCCGAAAGCAGTATTTCCATGTAGTGGTGGGGCATTTTGAACATTTTATGAATTGTCTTTATTTCATTTTTTCATCTTGTGTAAAGGTTGTGATTTTTAAGAGGCTCTTGATGAGGCTCTTTGGTAAACGAGCCTCATCTGAACGCGTCTTACACTTAATGAATAATGATGAAGATCCATCGCCTCCTGAGTTGAAGGTAATGGGATTCTCCTCCTGGTGTCTCACCTAAAACAATAAAAATGAAAAATAAAATAAAAAGTTGTTTTCTGTGCTGGAGGCTGTGACCCTAACCCTAACCCCCTAACCCTAACATGGCAGCAAGTGTCATTTATGAAAGTTGGTTGTTTTTCAGAGAAAAAGGAAAGTAAAGAAAATGTACAACCAACGTAATTATGGCAGGCAGTTTTAACATAAAATCGGATGAGTCTGACTATTTGCAACCATAATCGTAATTACATTATAGATATAATGTAATGATCAAAACTACAATGAAATGTATTTCTAACTTAATTTGTCATAATTACGTCAGAGATATCTTAAATGATAATAACAGATTTGTCCCATTAGATAAGTCATTTGGGATTTTTTGAAACGAATTTTGATTCGTCAAAATATAAGTAAAGATATTTTGAACTATTATTGTTACCTGTCAGAATGTAAAGACAGATATCTTAAATTAACATTCAGAGATCAGAGCAGAGATCAGACCTGAGATCAGAGATCAGAGCAGAGATCAGAGATCAGACCTGAGATCAGAGCAGAGATCAGATCAGAGATCAGACCTGAGATCGGAGATCAGAGCTGTGGTGGTGGATGTGTGATGAACTACGGAGCAGAAAGCTGAAGTCTTTCTCCCTTCATCCTGTGGTGCCTCAAATTACTTCAATCGATGGTAGCCACACAGGCTCACCCGCTATAGGAAACAAACGCACCCAGTACAACACTCTCATCCTATTGGCTGAGAGGTTGCCAGGTGAGCAGAGAGGTTTGCTGGCGAGAGGACAAAGGTTTGAGAATATTAGAAGGAGAGCAGAAGTCAAGATGATCCTGCTTTCAAGCTGAAAATGTGGGCTCTGGACTTACAGCAGCAACATTTCCTCATATCATCAGCGAACACTTTTAACATCTTAAGTGTCCAGAAATGCGAAGAAAAGCCATTTGAAGGATGAAACCTTTCAAATGCTTAAAGATTTGTTAAAAACTAATCTGATATTTTTCTGTTATTTAAATACCTGCTACAGTTTTACACATTGTGTCGACTTTTGCAAAATGTGCAAAGATCGACAGATTTTGCAAAGTGTCGACCTTTTTCCAAGAAGAAAACCATGACAGCCATTGAGGACGTGGCGCTCTGATCGGCGTGGCTGTCCTTGGAGCTGCTGCAGCTGCTGCAGCTACTGCTGCTGCTGTCAGCTGGAGAAAAATTTAAAAAGGAGCTGAATCTGCAGAGGAACATCAGATGGAAGATGAGCAAATTTAATTTCTCTGTAGTTTTAGGCAGCGGTTGAGATTTGTCTTATTTTTTCCACCAGAACCTGAAAAATGAGCCACTATTTGCTTAAATGATGTTCATATCAAGCTTGCCTAACCTAACTAGCAGAATTTTTTTGTTTATAGATCCGAGAGGATTTATGGTTGAGGTGTTCTGTGTTTTCAGGCATGTTTGCCATTTTATAGCAGAATCCAGTAATTACGCTGAATTCAGTTCTTATAATAATGCTGTGTATGGAAATCCCATCAGTTTTTTTTTTTTATCAAATGCTGGGATTTGATTGGCTTAAAAACATTAGGCAAAATGAAAAATTTTATTCACTTTTTATTTACATGAAAAAGAATCAAAGCAAAATGCCAGGTATGTTTCTTATAATAACATAACATGATGTAAAGCTGAAACTCCCCTTAATTCTCTAAAAGTAGAAGAATGTAGTATTAAAGTGTTCAGAAGTCAAATTCACAAGTAAACCTGTAAAATATATCCCTAGTCAAGTGAAACAATGGAGATAGTAACTCAAACCTCAATGGGATTAATTTGATAATTCGTCGAGCTTTTGTTTCTTTGCAACTCTTAAAATGTAGCTGTAAATATTTATGTTTTTTATTACAGGTGTACTGCAGATAATGTAATGGATGTTCAAACTAACTGAAACATGCAGAGCTTCATACACTGAAACACTCATCTGCTTCAATATGCAGACTGCTGATGCTGTATTGCAACTTGTTTGTTTCATGACTTATTGATTTAATGTATAGCTTGCTTTGATTGAATTGTGAAATCATTGAAACATGGAAGTTACAGAAAGGTATCTTTTTTCATAAACTGTAATACTGTAAACAGAACAGCAGTTTTGTTTTTATTTGGTTTGTCTAGCTATTGCAGGGGAGGCAAAAATAAAATGTGTTTAAAAATGTTGACTATCAAATGAGCATTTTTATGGCTATTTGTCTCCATAGTTTTTGAAAAACATGCAGTAAAGCAAAGAAATGATGACACTTGAATCAGTTTTTGGTCACAATTAAACAAGAACAAGAAACAGTAAAATTATGACATAAAACCTGGGAAAATAAAAATGGTTTCAAAAATCTTCCAGTCAGCAAAACTAAACGGACTCATATTAATCGTTTTCTGTTTTTTCTGGGTTTTTATCCGCTGAAAGCCTTCAGGCATCCTTCAGGCAGATGTTCCTGTGAGGCAGCGTTCAGGGAAAAACAACAACTTCCTGCGTCAGTCCCGTTGTCTCCTTTTGATGACGTCATCCCCGTGCGCTCGGCCCTCCATTCTGTGGCGCTTTCCGTGAGGGATTAAGCCGTTAGAAGCCTTTGTTGCGCCCGCAGCGCGGCTCGGCTCCTGCGCTGTGACCGGGAGGAGGCGGCTGGTGCTGGGCATGGAGGCCGCGGAGGAGAAGGCGGGCTCCATGTCTGCGGCTCAGCTCCGGGCGGAGAAACGCAGGAGGAAACTGCTGCTCAACTCGGAGGACAGAATGAACAGAATCGTCGGATACACGAAAAACGAGCCGGATCACAGCGGTAGGCTGATCAATGATCGTTTTTAAAACGCTTTGGACGATAAAATGCATCAGAAATTAAACCTGTATCTGACCTGTCCACACCTGGATTAGTAGGAAGAAGGAAAACGTTTTTAATCACTAAACAGATTCTGCAAGTGAAATGAACTGAAACGTGAACCAGGGCCGGACGGAGGAGGATTAGGGCCCCTGGGCTACAGATGGTTTTGGTGCCCCATCAAAACAAAAGAAGCATTCCCCCCCCCCACGCTTTACAGTAAAGGGTAGAAATATACATCAGCAGGTCGCTCCAAGTTAGTGCAACACCTTGAAATCATCAGTAAGCATTTTAATGGCTAGAGGTCAACAGCATCTGACCTTTAGTCTGAGATTTATAGCAAAGGATGCATCTGCAGCTAAAACATCCTTCTAACAGGGAAAGGCTGAAGTCAGTACAGTGCAGAGATGATCTGGAGATTATTTTTATTCATAATCGGATAGTAAAAGGAGATAAAAAGATTTTTTCAAACAGAGTTTGAACCAGAGAAAACAAAAACCAACCTAGTTGAGGAGTTCTGGACAGAACATGTTCTGTTTTTAGAGTCTATACTCCAGTTAACTATTAGTGGATGATTATTTGAATAATGAGTTCATCACATTTACAAAGAATTGAATCATATTTTTCATCTTGTAAAATGTTGAGTTTTTTGCCATGTAGGGTTGCAATCAAAAAAATCAACAAAGTCCAGAAGTTATAGATCTCTTATTCGTTTTATCTTTTTGTTCAAAAACATTTCCATCCAGTTACAGCATGACAGGTTCACACACAAGAGGGAGAGACCCTTCTGATCTAACACACCTGCCTTTTAAAGCATTGGCTCTTCCTTGACTAATTAAGGGGTGGAGTCAACATTTACAAGTAAAAAAAAAACATTTGTACTACACTATATTCCTAGAAAGAAATTTACATTTCAACTAACAATCTTCAAACTAAAACAAAAACAATCTGGGCCCCAAATTAAATCCAAAAACATCTCCCCTCTCTCTCAAACAACAGATTCTGAGGTTGATTGAAAACATCAGGTCCTTGTCAGCACTGCTCATGGGCGCGCCTCCATGGCAACACCTGACCAGGTGACCTCAAAGAGAAGAAAAATGATTAAAACAAAAACACCAAACAAAGCAAGTTGCTTCCTCCAAACAAAATACAGTTAATAAATAAATTGGAATATAGCAGCACAAACACATCACCTTTTAGGGAGGGGTAAATCCCTCACATGCCATTACAGGTGAAAAAAGTTAAATTGTCTCCATTCGTGTTGCTGTCTGCAGCAGCCGGCCTGCGACCCGCCGAGCCGCGCTTCCACCTGGACCTGGACAGGTCAGAGCCGTGGTCCTCGCCTTCGCCCAGGCCGTCTCCCTTCCTGTCGGAGGCGCCAGGCGCCCGCTCCCACACCGCCACGCCCGAGAGGCGGGGCTCCCCGCTGCCGGACTTCGGCCAGCCTCGCAGAGCGTCTCTGGAGGGCGACGTGGGCGGCCTGCGCCACAGAGCGAAGGCGGAGCGGCCGTCAGACGAGGCCGGCGGCTCGCCACGCCGAGGCCTGCACCAGTACTTGTCTCGCTTTGATGACGCCATGAAGCTTCGGAGCCAGCTGGCCAATGAGAAGCCGGAGCAGGACGGCGGTTCTGACGTGGAGGAGTTCGATCCGTTTCGGGTCTTCAGGCTCGTCGGCAGCGTCCTCCTCGCTGTTTTCGTCAGAGTTTTTGTCTGCAAGTACCTGGTGGGTCAGCCTGCTGCAAACATGGAGCTCCAGGATCCAGCTTATGATTTTATCAACTCTCAGGGTTTTTAATACGATGCATGTTGAGGGCCACACTAGTGAAGAGATAAAAAATGAAAACACAAGAAGAAAGCCATAATATCACAGGAATAAAGACGTAGTAATATGAGAATAAAGTCATAACATTGTCATAATTTAACTTTTTGCATTTTCTAATGCTGCATTGATGCACAGAAAAACTCATTTTCTCCTGTTTTTTTCTCCTCCAGTCAATATTTGCTCCATTTCTGACCCTTGAACTCGCCTACATGGGATTGTCAAAATACTTCCCAAAGGTAAAGTCACTTTTTAATGTTTTCTTTTAACTAAATGTAAATAATACATAATTGAACCTCATGGTAGGTCAGGTAGTTTATCACCACTAAACTGGAATATCATAAATGAAAGAATTTCCACATTTCTTATGACAAATTTAAGTTAAACTTAAGATTTTCTGAGGAAATGAAGAAAATAAAAAATCTGTGATCAAAACGTTTTGTTTAATGTAATTTTGTTTATTCAAAACAAATCCAATTTATTTTAAATTAATCTGAAAATACACAACAAACAAAATTACACCAACATATTTGAGTCACACAGACAGATTAAAAACTTTTGAGTCAGTTTTAGCTTTCAATTCTCTTAACGTTAGTTTTCTCTGAATGACTCTTTAAACATATTTTTCAGTTTGTTGATCAACTGCAGGATATTTTTCTGCTCCTTCAGGTGGAGAAGAAAACCAAAACCACAGTTCTGACGGCCGCCCTGCTGCTGTCCGGCATCCCGGCCGAAGTCATCAGCCGCTCCATGGACACGTACCGCAGGATGGGCGACGTCTTCTCTGACCTCTGCGTCTACTTCTTCACCTTCATCATCTCCCACGAGATCCTGACGCTCTTCGGCTCAGAGACGCCCTGACAGAACAAAACCACACCTCCTTCTTCTTCCCTCCTCATGCCGATGAGGCTTACTCGTTTGCGCCCCTGGTGTTTACATTCTGCTGCCTTATGTTGAGGCTGCACCCTGGATCAGAGCTCTTCAGCTCTAATCAGTCCAATGTTCAAACCTGCATGTTGATTTCACTGCTAACAGAAACTTTGGAACAGGTTTCACGTTTTGATTTTGTTTACATACCAGATCCATGTTTATTAAAACCAATATTTCAGGCACAGAACACTGAAAAAAACACAATCTTACCTAGTATTTTCATCTAGTTTCCAGTACAAATATTTTAATAAACTTGAATTAATACAAAACTAACTTACTAGTAAGTTTTCAGTAGCTTGTTTTGAGTAAATGTTCACTTGATTTTGATGAAAACATTCCAGGTCCACTGGCAGATTATTTAACTTAAAACATAAGAATTTCCCTTGAGGGCAATAAAGCAATTTGAACTATAAATGATCGTCATTGTTAGTTATTAGAAACAAACAGATGCTGCACTGCAAAAACACTAAATCTTATCAAGTAGATTTCTCTGGTTTCTAGAGCAAATATCTGGATCCTTGAAATAAGACAAAGCTAGCAATAAACTGCGGCTTATTTTAGGTTAATCCTAAATATTGATTTTAAAACGATGTTATTTCCACTGGCAGATTATTTCACTTATAACATTAAAAAATGTCTTTTTATAAGAGAAATAATCTGTCAGTGGAACCAGAACATTTCATTGATATTTAGGAATTATTAACTTAAAACAAACTTTTATATCTGCTGAAATGTGACAAAACAAACCCAATTTATGAGTTAGACAAAACTAACTTTTCATCACTTGTAAGTTAGTTTTGTCTAATTTTAAACGTAGTAAGATATGTGCACCGGAAACTAGAGAAAAATACTTGGTGAGATTTTGTGTTTTTGCAGTGACTGAGTTTAATGGGAGCTCATTAAAGGATTAAAATCATAAATAACAGACAGAAGGCGTGACATGGTCTTCAGAGAATATTCTACTGTTACATTAAAGGGGAAATATGACCATTTTATGATTTATAATTTGTTGCATAAACCATTTCATTAGAAACTGGTGGGGCGGCCATTTTACTTGGAGAAATGTGTCATTATTTTAATCTGTTAGTCGAGGAATAAATGAGCTGAAATACTTTGCGCTGTCTTCATGCTTAGCATAACGTTAGTAAAGAATGTGGAAGAAATGAAGGAAATTAGATCTGACTCTATGATCTGTTATTGTTTACTTCAGCATTAAAACCAGAGGGACGTTTTCTGTTTGGGTCATTTTCGCTCCATCCTTCAGTTTAAAGCCATTAAAAGCAGTCGGTTCATTGGTGAATGTAAAATATGCGTCAGCATGATGAACAAGGTTTTCTGTTTCTGACTAAGCATTTTGCTGTGAAACATATGAACATAAAGTGAGTGTTGCATTGTGTGTTTGTGAGCATAAAGTTCCATGTTTGGTGAACTGGTGGGTTTTGTGAACTTCCTTCAAGCTTTTTGTACAGTATTTTCTCTGCTGTCCTTGCTCCTATTTAATCCTAAATTAATTTATTAGTGCTGTTTTTTTCATGTAAATGCATTGGTGTGATTTATTCTACAGCTTATCTGCTCTTTCCTATTTTTTGATCAATTTACTTAGACAGTTTTTAATGGTTGTTGTTTTGCTGAGATTGTGTAAAAGCGATGTTTCAAACTGAACAACTCATACCAAATAAATGACCCCTTGTCTGACTTATTCTCTAATTTTCTGTTACTTGTCTAATTTAGGGAATGAACTGAGATTAATGGGGTTCTAGCAACACTTTATAAATTTATTCTTCATCTTGACGATGGCTTGCAGGTCATGAAAAACCAAATATCTGATCAGAAAATTAGAATATTTGAATAAAGTTCAATACTGGAAACTCATGGTGTCATTTGTTTATAACTGCCTTATATTCATAATAACTAACCACTTTCCATCACTTTTCTTTATTAAACCACTGCAGTGTAATGCTTCCTGCTTCTTATTCTATATTCCTCATAAAACACTTTGAACTGCCTTATTGCTGTGATATGCAGTAAAAATAAACTTGCCTTGTGTTACATTTACGCTTAAAATGTTGAATCCTCGTGTAAATCCAGAAAAGTTTTGGGTTTTCATTATTTGTAAATCATTATAATTAAAATGAAAAGGAACAAAGGCTTGGGTGAAGATGATGAAAATGTACATTTGTAATTTGCCAAATAAAATAATTAGATTAATTGCCAGTCTTGTGCCTGCTTTAGTATTCATATCATTAAAACCATAAATAATATGCTCATATTTGAGAGAAAATGCGACAAATTTTCATTGTTGCATTCTTTCCAAAATCTTCTTGTTATATGACAAATCCAGAAGAAATGACTGATTGTTTCTTGATGCTTTTTGCATAACTCAGTTGTCTATAGTTTTAATACATTTGATACTGTATTGACTAGTTGGATAAAATCTGTGTAACAGTGTAAAGGAGACATCTCTTATTTGGCTATTTATCTAAATTTCTGATTAAATGTCCAGACCTTTTCCCACAGTAAATCAGGAATAAATCTGCCGATGTTTTTTACGGCCTCCGAACACGAGGGGGCGCTCGCTCTATTTTTACCACATGCTTGTCGCAGGTTTCATACGTTTCTGCGACACAAACAAACCATCGTCTGCATTCGATACGCATTAGTTCCTTTAAATCAATTTGACCTTCATCTAGTGAAACTGAGTCGGAATGGGTCGTGAGTCCAGGCGAGTCTACACATTTCTTGCCTAATTAATGTTTTAATCGTTGAATTGGCTTATGTAATTGCGGTTTTATGTATATGCATTAGCATGCTAGCTAAAGCGGATGTTGTTGCACGTTCTCTAGCTATCAAACTCTTGCTGCTTAATATTAGGCAAGTTATGATTGTCTTTGGAAGTGAAGCCGTTTGTCATGTTGCTCCTGCGCCAACAGACACTACAGGAAGCGGTCAGCGTCCCGCGGCCGGTCGGGCACCCGGTCCAAGAGTCGCTCCCCGGACAACAAGCGCTCAAAGAAAGAGGACCGAGACCGCAGCAGGCGGGACCGGTCCCGGAGCAGAGACCGCCGGAGGTCCCGGTCCAGAGACAGGAAAAGAGCCCGGTACGTTCCGGCCACAAAATCCACTTTAAGATTCATGTTTGTCACAAAACGTAAAGTTTATGTGACTTTCAGGTTCTGTATGCAGAATTTTGTTTTGTTCGAGTTTATGTTGGTTTTATTTCTATATATTCAGTAATTCGTTACAGTTTGGTTAACTGAATATACTTCTGAGTACTTTATTCATTTTTCAAAGAATTTACTGCAGTTTAACTTTAAAAGTCAGTGTGATTTTTCAAAACGTTTGCTATATTTGAATCAAGTCTAATCTAATAGTTTCTTTAATAATCAAAGTTTAGGAAATAAAGAGTAGACATGTAGACCAAACAAATTACACAGTAAAATGTAAGTCATAAATGTAAGTAAAATGCACAAAAAGTTTACATCTATTTGAGTAATTATGCAGATAAACTGTAAATTAATGCTTAATGTTAAAAGTTGTGAAACTAGACTGTACAAAAATAAAAATGTATTTGTAAAACACGCCCCTTTCTTTTGAAGTTAAAAAGTGTCATATTGGATTATAAATGCAATCAAAACTTCAGACAAAATTTTTTTAATTATGAGTAAAATAGGAAGTCATAAAATAACAGTTAAAAATGTTTTCAGTGCAATGAAAGTGAAATCATTTCACTTTTAATGACCGTGATAAAAAGTGAATATTTTTTAAAATGCTGATAGTTTGCAGTATTATTAGACGGAGGCTATTCCTCCTGACCTCTGCAAACTGAGGAGCAGAAAATCAACGACATGTTGAATTCCACCTTTGATGGAAAGAAAATCTGTTTAAATTAACAGCAGTATGAGAGCAGCTGCCTTCATGTGGTATATTTTATTTCTTATCTGATTTCTCTGACCCTGTGACTGTGTCCGGTGACCAGGCGGTCCCGGAGCAGAGACCGCAGGAGGTCCAGAAGCCGGGAGAGGAAGAGATCGCGCAGCCGGAGTCGAACTCGCAGGTCCCGAACTGGCAGCCCGGCAAAGAGCAAGAAGTCAGATGAAAAGTGAGTTTTTAATTTTCTGGGACAGAAAAGCTCGCAGCGTTTCATTCCTCCAGGCTGCTGGAAACATTTCATCCCAACTGGTTTCCAGTCCTAGCAATTACTGATAAGAAATCAATCAATTAAAAGCTCAATAATGTTCATTCTGATGAAGATTCATTTTGCCTAGACAGACATTATAATCCATGTTATTTATGGTTTCTGTTTCATTCATTGGTTTTCATTATTATGTTTAATTTTGCATATTTAAAATAATTTCCTGTTCAGTATAAAAACGTTTTACAATAAAGGTTTGAGATGGTGAACTTGCATTAATGTGCCATTATCATCATGTTCCAAAACAACAATATTATATTTATTTTACCTGTCAGTAAAATATTTTGATGCATCATGAGATAAATCAGAGATGCTCAAATCTGACTGTAGTTTGATTCTAATCCTCATTTTGGGTGGAAAACTTTACAACATTAGAGATTAAGGAACTTGCATAACACCAATCTGTTGATGTGAATTTTTCACACTTCAATTTAGTAGATTACTTAATATCATATATTATTTTAAATATTAACTTACAAAGAGACTTGAAATGGTTCAATAAAGGAGAGAAAGAAAGCCATCAAAACTGCAGATGTGCCATAAAAGTGATGAATTTTAAAGAAACTTGTGAAATTTGTCAAACTGCAATGTTGTTTTGTTTTCTTAGAGCCAAGAGCAAAGAAAAGGAAAAGGAGAGTGTCGAGCCAGTTTCCGAGAAGAAGAAGGTGAAAGAGGAGAAAGAAGATGAGAAGGTGGAGGACGTAAGTTCAAAAGTGTGTTTCCCAGATTTTATTGACCTCAGATGTTCCCCTCATGATGGCTGGAAAATCTGATCATTTCTTGTCTTTGCAGCAAGATTTTGACCAAAACAAACTGGAGGAAGAAATGAGGAAGAGGAAGGAGCGTGTGGAGAAATGGAGGGAGGAGCAGAGGAAGAAGGCCATTGAAAACATTGGAGAGATAAAAAAAGAGCTGGAGGAAATGAAACAGGGCAAGAAATGGAGCCTGGAGGACGACGACGGTAAGGATAAAAAACCAGGAAATGTACCCAACGTGGGAATATTTATGGGAATATTCGACATCCCTTATGTTTTTTAGTTGTTACTAAAAATAAAACCAATTTACTTGGAAGATGAAACTTTTATATCTGACAAATATTTTCACCTACAAGGTAACTTTTGTTTTAAAATGTCCACTGCCATGCCACACTTTTCAGATTTGAATTTGGAAATCAAAATTGAAACCAACGTCTCATTTTTTCTTCCACAGCAAAAATATGCATCGTTTTTCAGGACTGAATCCATTTTTGAAATAATTGTCAACTAATTTGGTCATCGATTAATCATTAACTAGAGAATACACTCAAAAAAATAAAACATTTTAAAAAACGGCCATTTGCAGAAAAACCAACGTATTCAGAGCAATAATTGATTCAAAACTGAACAATAAATATATAGATTTGCATTTAAGATAAAAACACAAAACATTTGAGCTTTGCCGGATCAGAAGGAAATATCTCATATTGATCTCCTTTTCATATCCAATCATTAATCAATCAAAATGTTTTCCTCATGAATCTTTGTTTTAAGTGCAGATTTTTCCTTCACTATAAGAGATCAAACTTTCACTAAAGGAAGGTTATGTTGTTAAACTTCAATGTTTTATTATTTAAAGTATTTGCATCAATTTGTTTCATTTCTGCGTCAGTTAATGTATTTATATTTATGAATAAAAACATTAAGTGGTTAAATTAAATCAGCAGAATATGGAATTTTTTTTATTTTTTTATATCAGATTATCAGTTTGTCATGCAGTGGGAAGAAAATCCAGAAGTTTAACTTCGTTCCATGCTAAAAATACTCAAAGCATAAAATCTGTGTGTTTTTATATCAGATGACGATGAGGAGGGTCCTGCTCTGATGGAAGTGGATGAAGATGAGGAAGACGGGGAGGGAAAGGGGGAGGGAAAAGAGAAGGATGCAGAGGAAGTGAAGAAGGAGGAGGGCGAGGCTGAGAAGGAGGCGCCGATGGAGCAGCAGGTGGAGGAGGACGAGGTGGATCCTCTGGACGCCTACATGGAGGAGGTCAAACAGGAAGTGAAGAAGTTCAACATCGGACCCATGAAGGGAAACGATAAGGTGAGCGCTTCACTTTAAAGGAATTTAAAGGGTTTTTTTTCCATGAGATATTGATTTGTTTTAATCAACAGAAAGGAGCAACGACGGTAACCAAAGTGGTGACGGTGGTGAAGACCAAGAAACAACCGATGACCCACAAGAAGAAGGAGAGCTGATGGAGAACGACCAGGACGCCATGGAGGTGCGGCTCACTTCATCCATTAGTCTGATTCTTATCGTTTGGAGATTTAACGTTTGGAAAAATCTGGATTTTCATCACCAATACATTCATAATTAATTTTATTTGCTGTTATTTTGGATACTTAAAATGTTTCCAGTTTCAGAGTTAAATATTTGAGAGTTTGTTCTTCTATTATTATTTTGCCATTATTACCATTATATTAATTAAATGGTCTCAGAGCAACAATAATGGACCCAAAGCTTCTGTTTATTTGAACTGTGAAACACGGCATAATATGTTTCTGATGAGGAGATAAAGTCATAATTCAGGAATAGAGTTGTAGTAATATGGCAATAAAGCCGAAATATTGCAAGAATAAAGTGTTTAAAAATGATTGATATTGATAAAATTATTATCAATATCAGAACTTTGATGAGCAACGGCTGAGAAATAATCAACCTGAGGTGATCATATTAGATTTGAACTTTATTTAAAAACAACTATTTTTCACATAAGATGTTTTTTCTGCTAATATTATAATTATATTTTCATAATGAAACAAGCATTTTCATAGCTTAATCCTCCGTCAAGCAGCTCACAGAAGAGATGCTTGAAATAAAATCCGCTTCTTGAAAATATTCTGTCATTTGTAATTCCTTTTTTAGAAAGTAAAGCAAAAAAAAATCTCTTTAAACTATGAAAACCAGTTGGATTTAACTCTGAGCTGCTGGTGCCTGACATGCCATCTTCCTCTGTCAGTACTCGTCGGAGGAAGAGAGGTGGGAGCGGCAGACGGCTCTGACGGGTTTTCAGACCAAGCAGAGGAAAGTTCTGGAGCCGGTCGACCACACAAAGATCCAGTACGAGCCGTACCGCAAGAACTTCTACGTGGAGGTTCCTGAGCTGGCCAAGATGAGCACAGAGGGTCGGTCCTTACGTCTGACTGCACAATCACACATTCCCAGTCACTGCTGGTGATTCCACTGGAAAAACTGTGTTGGTTAAAGGGAACTTCTACTCAAAATTCACATTTTGCACACTAACCAAATACAGAATAAGTTTAAAAAAACCATCCAGCTATTGTTCAGTAAGTTTTTTTGGGTGTGTGGAAAACGAGCCGTTTCAGAAACAAATCAGCTGGCACTGCCTGTTGCCTAGCGACCAAAGCAGAGCTTTGGTTTTCCTGTTGTATGTGCTGTACAATGGCTGCTGGTAAAGACAAGAGTTTAGCTGTGCAGGAGGCCCCTCTAATGCTTTTCAAACATGTGCAGTTGTATGATTGTGCATCTGTTGCAACCATTTTGTTGTGAATGTTGAGTTGGGGGCGTGGCCAGCAGCTTTGGATTTAAAGTGACAGAGACCCTTAAACAGCTCAGACTGAAATCTGATTATCTAATAAAGATGGAATGTAAAAATTGTTATGAACATGTTTTGAATGGAGCATAGAGCGATCCTAACCGGTTGCAGGAATCAGATTTGGTCACCTTCAGATGTTCAGAGTGACATTCCTACCAGATAGGCGACCAGTTGTCCTCCTGAAATGAACTCTGACCGTCTGCTTCCTGCCGTTTCCAGAAGTGAACACGTACAGGCTGGAGCTGGAAGGCATCATCGTCAAAGGCAAAGGCTGTCCCAAACCCATCAGGACCTGGGTGCAGTGCGGCGTGTCCATGAAGATCCTCAACTCCCTGAAGAAGTGAGAGCTAAGATTTATTCATTTTAATACTTTTTTACCTAAAAATACAGAAATTAAAATGAGGGAAGTTAAAATAAAGTTATATTTTTATAATTCTCTACAAAACTACAAGCCCCATCCTGTAAACGCTGTCTGAAGTCATTAAACCATACAGAACCTTTTCATGTTGATGTACACAAAATACCAGAAAACGGCTCATACATATGAATTTTAAATAAGAGGATTTTATTTGGTGACTTCTGAAGGCAAATGCTCATTTAGGGGCATTAAATTTAAGGGGGATGTCTTGGTTTTCAGATAATTACGCTTTTTAAGTCGTGTTTTGAATTTAGGGCTGAAATTACTAATCACTATTAATCATTAACTGCAGCAGACAGACTCACAAAAACACAACAAACAGAGCAGAAATTAAGACAAAACTACACAAAACATGCAGATAGGTTCATCAATTCCTAAAGTAATCATTATTTGCAGCCCTGATGGAATAATCTGAACTCCTTAACTGCCACAATAACAGATTATTCTGATAAATTGTCCCAGAAATTATTGCGATAAACAATAACACTGTTTTGATGCCGTTTTCCATTAATGTAATGGCCAAAATATTACTGTAATTATTAATGACCAATTGACACCGGAAAACATTTTAAATATTGAAAATAAATAAACAGAAGCAATAAAAATATGAAGTCTCTGTAAACAGAATCGTCCAAGTTGAGACCAAAACACCAGACTGGAAACTTTGTCCTCCAGGTTTTGGTAGGAAAAGAAAAACAATAAATTATGCAAATGAAAATTATTGAGCTCGTTTTAATTTATTATGCGATTAATTAATTTATTTCGAACATGATAAAAGTATAAAATCTCTCACTTGAACAAGGAATACAAAAGACACATATTTTATTCCAGGATGATCTTAACATCCTAATGGATTTATTTCTTATTACAACAGCTGACGACGCAAAGCTAATTTTCTCAGGCTCCTGCGTTCAGCGACATTAATGCTGATTCATGTTTTGTTTTCTCGGTGAAACCAGGCAGGCGTACGAGAAGCCGACGCCGATCCAGGCCCAGGCCATCCCCGCCATCATGTCCGGCAGAGACCTGATCGGCATCGCCAAGACCGGCAGCGGGAAGACCATCGCCTTCCTGCTGCCCATGTTCCGCCACATCATGGACCAGCGCCCCTGGAGGAGGGAGAGGGGCCCATCTGTAAGGCCCCATGTCAGACATAAATAAATGTTTTCTTGGCGCAGCCTGATGGCCGCCCCTTGTTTCCGTGGCAGCTGTAATCATGACTCCCACCAGAGAGCTGGCTCTGCAGATCACCAAGGAGTGTAAGAAGTTCTCCAAACCGCTGGGGCTGCGAGTGGTGTGTGTTTACGGAGGGACGGGAATCAGCGAACAGGTACAGAAACCAGGAGGCCCAGAGAGCATCAGGTCACCAGCAAACAGAAGGGACATGGAGGAAGAAACGGTTTACTGATTTAGGCTGAAATCTAATTCAGAACTTTAAATAATACGGATTAAATAAATGCAGAGTTGGGAAGTAACTAGTTACATTTACTTGAGGAACATTTTAGAAAAATGTACTTTTAGGAATGTTTTGCCATGCTGTACTTAAGTAATTTTATCATGAAGTATTTTAACTCTTGAGTTAAATTTCTGGATTTTCTTCCCACCGAATGAAAATCAAACATGTTTTAACCAGAAACTGATCAGACACAAACCTGCAGTTTCTGTTCAAGTTTCATCAGATTTTAGTGAAAGAAAAAGATTTGGAAACATTTTGTTGCCTGACTTTGTTACTTTTTGTCACTTACATAAATTATTATTGTGCTTCTTAAAATACCAAATTTTCCACTGAGCTTTTTATTTTGGTCCACCTGATAATTCAATTTTTAAACATTAAATGATAATTTGATCAGTTACTCAGTACTTGAATCAACTTTTTAACCAAATACATTTTTACTCTTATTTGATTAATTTAGCTGCTTTTTACTTTTACTTGAGTTGAATATGTTGAAGTATTTCTACTCTTAGCTGAGTAATATTTTTGGTAACTATACCACCTATTTGTATAAGTAAAATAATCTTGTTTAATGAAAGTTTGGAGCCTTTAAAAGCATTTAAATCTCCTCAGTAGCGTTATTGGTCACCTTTATAAAACCTAAATGCATTTTAAATTGTACTTTGTCTGAAGTTTTATGTTGAATGTTTTTAAACGCTCTACACAGACTGAATTTGCCACTATTGAAAGTCAAATTGAAGCGGCCTCCTCTGATGCTGTTGGCTCGGACATGTATTGATTTCAGCTGGAGTTTGGTGCTGATTATGTTTGTCAGAAGGTGATTCTGTGGACGTTTTCCTGAGACTTTCTGCTGGTTCCAGATTGCGGAGCTGAAGCGCGGAGCAGAGATCATCGTTTGCACTCCAGGGAGGATGATTGACATGCTGGGCGCCAACAGCGGTGAGTTCAGCCCAATTCATCCTCCTGTTGATGTGATTTAGCATCGTTTTGGTTTTGGTCTCAGTTTTTATCCTCACCAGTGCCTTTTTTACTAAACTGTTGACATTATCTGACCGCTTTTGGGATCAGTCATTTCTACAAGACAGTGATGAGTTTCCTGAAGATCAGGGAGAGCACAGGTAGGTGGGATCCAGGTTGGGTCGTTCATGATGCCTCCTGTCAGGGACTTGGATTAGACCGTTCATGTAATTATTACCCAAAATAAACTTATTTCTGTTTTGATGGTCCAACAGCATGTTAAACTCTCTGGGAATAAATGTTAGCATGCTAAATGCCACATGTTGTTAGTATTTTGAATCGTAACACCAGGGTTTGTGTCTGGTTTCCACACATGCGAGGTAATCTGTAATTTGTTTCCCTTGTAGGTGATGGGCTCCATCTCTTGTTTTGTATCTTGAGGCAGTTTTCTGACATTTTCAGGTCCCTCATGTCCCTGAGATGGTACGCAAGACCAGAGACAAGCAGAGACAGAAATCTGAAATGCAGCCATAGGAGGAAAAATATATATTTTGACATTTGAATACATTAAGTAACTTTAAGTAGCCTCATCCTGAAAGCGACTGTTTGCTAGGTTAGCTGGATGTTTCTAGAAAAAGGCAGGCTGCTTTTTCAGGAGCTGAATTCTCCTGATGGCTGATTGTTCTTCGTTTTGCTCCTCTTCCTTGGCGTCTAGGCCGGGTCACCAACCTGCGGAGGGTCACGTACGTGGTGCTGGACGAAGCAGACAGGATGTTTGACATGGGCTTTGAGCCACAGGTTGGTGTTTTTATCCCAACGCTAACAACAGCAACGTCTCTGAGCGCTTTTAGATCACATCTTCCCCAAGACAAAAGTTCAATGATTTGTCCTCAGTGAAACAACAGTTAGCGCACGGCGCTAGCATTAGCAGAAGCTACTGCTAGCAACGCAACGGCCAGGACGTCATGTCAGCGTTAACGTATCTAAAACAAAGTTTTAGCGTTACCTTCAGGTTTGCTATTTCTGTCCTTTCATTGAGGATTTTTTTGTTTTGTTTTCAAATCATTTTTATTGGGAGCAATTTTTCCACTGTATTTTTGTGAATACTTTTTACTTCTAGGGAGAGAAAAATGAGAAAATGAGATCACACCATCAGTCTGAATCCTGAAGTCCTGAGTCGTCCTCTCAACCTTCATCCCACTGAAAGGATTACATAGTTTAAAGATCCTCATTTCTCTGCTGTTAAATATCTCCAACGTCAACTACATTTTATGGAACGTGTCAATGTTTGCCACAAGTTCTCTCTTGGATTTTGTTGTGGACTTTGACTAGGCCAAAGATGTCCAAACATGTTGAAAGTTCTAAACGGAAACAAAAGTCAAATTTTTATAAAACTTTTCTGTCTGTTCTTTGAGTCTGTCTTGTGTTGCTGTATTTAGTTATTATTAGTTCTCTAAATCAATAAAATGCATATTTTGGTGCATTCAGATCTGATTTGATTTAAAAGTTGGACGAAGCAAAAAGAAAAAAGAAAAAATCAGTAAAAGAATCTGTCAGAGTTGAACTTCCAATTAAATGGGGAAAATGTTTTCTTTCTTTATCGTCTTTTAAACATGTCCTCCTTTGTTCTGTTGCCTAAAGCTTAAATAAAATGTTTGCAATGATAAAATGCTAAAAGGTTTTAGGTTTGCCACCATGGATAATTGTGCTGCACCGTTGTTAGATTTTCAGAAGGTAATGAGAGAAAATATTGAAACTAATTTCTCTTTCACTTTGTGGTCGTGCAGGTGATGCGTATCGTAGACAACGTGCGTCCCGACCGGCAGACGGTCATGTTCTCCGCCACCTTCCCCAGAGCCATGGAGGCGCTGGCCCGCAGGATCCTGGCCAAGCCCATCGAGGTGCAGGTCGGAGGTCGCAGTGTGGTCTGCTCAGATGTGGAGCAGCACGTGGTAAGCAATCCTGTTCTGAATTATTCTTCCTTCTGTCGACACTGCAAAAACATAAAACCTTACAAAGTCTTCTGCCTGGTTTCTAGTGCAAATACTTTACTACACTTCAAATAAGACAAAAGTAACTGAGCTGTAAGAGTAGAGCTACTTTAACATGTTTCTACTCAAGTAAAAGTAAAAAAAGTCGTCCTAGAAATTACTCAGAAATAAAAACTGTCTGTTTTTGGTGAGTTTCTGGTTAAAACATGTTTAGTTTTCATTCAGAGGGAAGAAAATCCAGAAATTTTCCTCAAGAGCAGAAATACTTCATAATGAAGTCAAAGTAACATTTTTCCAAATTGTTCCTGAACTAAATGTAACAGAATACTTGTTACTACAAACTGTTTATAAGTAAGTTTAGGTTTTATTTTAAGTCAATAATTCCTTAATATTTATTTAAAAAGTTTAGTTTGCACTGACTGTGTTTTAGAAAAACACATTTTTCTGATGTTATAAGTGAAAAACTGGAACTTTTCATCAGAAATAATTTACTTAAACAAGTTCCTGTTTCTGACTGTTACCTTTACGTTGGTTCTGTCTTCCTGGCGAACTGGGATGTAGAACTTGGACCAAACTTGGACTTGTTGAGATTGAATGTTTTGCAGTGGAGCCACTCCAGCTAATAGTTGGATATTTTTCATTTTCTCGCTCTGTGTCTTTGCTCTGTGTGCTGTCAGCTGGTGATTGATGAGGAGAAGAAGTTCCTGAAGCTGCTGGAGATCTGGGTCACTACCAGGAGAAAGGATCCGTCATCATCTTGTGGACAAACAGGAGCATGCAGACGGCCTGCTGAAGGACCTGATGAAGGCCTCCTACCCCTGCCTGTCTTACATGGAGGTAAACGGCGGGAGATATCGTGTGCATCGTGTTTCGGTCGAATCCTTTGCCGGTGATCTTTGAGTTTCCGTGTGGTTGTTTTCCTCTGAGGCATCGACCAGTACGACCGAGACAGCATCATCAACTTTAAGACGGAGTGTGTCGCCTGATGGTGGCCACCTCAGTGGCGGCCAGAGGCTTGGACGTCAAGCAGCTCATCCTGGTGGTCAACTACAGCTGCCCCAACCACTATGGACTACGTCCACAGGGCGGGCGCACCGGCAGGGCGGGCAACAAGGTCCCACACCTTTACTCCTCAGACTGCTCTGTGCGCCAGTAAAGCTGCTGATGGGAGAAAAGACAAACTCTGAGGAGTCTGTCCATGTCGACGAATGGTTTACCAGATTAAATTAATGGCTAGTTACCTTCACTCAATAACATTTACTTCAGTAACTGTTTGAAAAATGTATTTTAGGAGTATTTTTACTACACTATACCCGAGTAATTTTATGATAAAGTATTTTATGCTGAGTAATTTCTTGGATGGCTACTTTTAATTTTTCTTGACTAAAAATATGTTGAAGGAGAACTACTCTAAGCTGAGTATAATTTTTGGGAGCTCTGCCCACCTCTGGTGCTAATCGATCAGCTAATAATGGCCAGTTTGACCCAATTTTAGTGTTGTAGTTTGGCCGCCGTCCAGCAGGGGGTGCCGCTGGTTGTCCTTATGAGCTGTGGATCAGGAATCAAAGATGGCCGACTATAGTATACCAGAATGGGAAAACATAAGGGTGGGATGGAAAATGAACCTTATGTGGTTTTGCTTTTAAATATGAACACTTGACAAAATCTCTAAATTTCACCTCATAAGTCCGATCTGCATGGCAGAGCTGCGTCTGCATGGCAGAGCTGCGTCTGCATGGCGGAGCTGCGTCTGCATGGCAGAGCTGCGTCTGCATGGCAGAGCTGCGTCTGCATGGCAGAGCTGCGTCTGCATGGCGTGGAGCTGCGTCTGCATGGCGTGGAGCTGCGTCTGCATGGCGGAGCTGCGTCTGCATGGCGTGGAGCTGCGTCTGCATGGCGTGGAGCTGCGTCTGCATGGCAGAGCTGCGTCTGCATGGCAGAGCTGCGTCTGCATGGCGTGGAGCTGCGTCTGCATGGCGTGGAGCTGCGTCTGCATGGCAGAGCTGCGTCTGCATGGCGTGGAGCTGCGTCTGCATGGCAGAGCTGCGTCTGCATGGCGCGGAGCTGCGTCTGCATGGCAGAGCTGCGTCTGCATGGCGCGGAGCTGCGTCTGCATGGCGGAGCTGCGTCTGCATGGCAGAGCTGCGTCTGCATGGCGCAGAGCTGCGTCTGCATGGCGCGGAGCTGCGTCTGCATGGCAGAGCTGCGTCTGCATGGCGCGGAGCTGCGTCTGCATGGCGCGGAGCTGCGTCTGCATGGCGGAGCTGCGTCTGCATGGCAGAGCTGCGTCTGCATGGCAGAGCTGCGTCTGAATGGCGGAGCTGCGTCTGCATGGCAGAGCTGCGTCTGCATGTTCTGAAAAATATTAACTTTGTTATGGAAAGACGGTCAGTCAGTATATAAAACTAAGAAAAATGGCCTCTTATTAGTAAATTATGAGCCGATTGAGTTCAGCAAGCAGCAGATTAACTCATTATTTAGTATCTGGACGTCCAGCTAAATGCTAACTGACTTAGCATCAGTGTGTGGTTGGATAAACTGTAGGGGAGCTTTGTAGGTGTGATCAGAGGAAGAGTCATCTTCTTTTAATGGATTTTTCCTTCTCTTAATTGCTTCTTCTGTTTGCATTTCTAGAATTAACGACTATCTATTTCTGGTAGGGTTACGCTTACACCTTCATCACGGAGGACCAGGCTCGCTACGCCGGCGACATCCTGAAGGCCTTGGAGCTGTCCGGCTCCGCCGTTCCTCCAGAACTGGAGCAGCTGTGGGCTTCCTTCAAGGACCAGCAGAAGGCGGTGAGATAACTCTACATTTAAAAAATAATAAATTGTGTTTATATGGACTCTGAGCTCTAAATATTCCTGATCATGCAGGAGGGTAAGGTGATTAAGAGCAGCAGTGGCTTCTCAGGGAAAGGCTTTAAGTTCGATGAGACGGAGCACGCTCTGGCCAACGAGAGGAAAGAAGCTGCAGAAAGCTGCACTGGGGCTGCAGGACTCACGATGAGGACGGCGCCTTGGATGTGAGGAACCAGCTGAAAGTCAGGAAACCCTTCCAAGGACCTGTAACGTTTCCACCTCTCCTTCCCTCAGATCGAGGAGCAAATAGAAAGCATGTTCAACTCTAAGAAGCGGGTGAAGGATCTGTCTGCTCCTGGTGCGGCCGCCGGTCCCGCCGGCACCGTCACGGCTGCAGCGGCGGCCCCGGGGGCCCGGCGGGCCTCATGGCCGGGTCCGCTGGAAACAACCAGAAGCTGGAGATGGCCAAAAGGCTGGCGTTGAAGATCAACGCGCAGAAGAACCTGGGCGCCGAGGCTCAGGTGAGTCGGGCCGACGGAGGCGATTCGGTGAGATCCAGGCAGGAAGAAACATTTTGAGGTTTTTTTTTTGCTTCGGTCTCATTTTGATGTTTCAAGGTTTGAAAGTGGTCAAGATTCAAACTGCACAGTTAGTAAAAGTTCAGCCTGATCCTTGATGAAAAGCCTAAATTTGGAAATCGATAGTTTCAGCAGAAAAGCAGATATTTTCGCACACTTTGTAAAAAGTCACATTTTGTTTCTCGCTGTATGAAGTTAAGTTAGAATGAACATTTTTGTTTTAGGACAGTTAGAATTACAAAAATTATTTCTATTTGACAAAAGCCAGAAACATTTTTAGATTTTTTGTAATTTTCTTTGTATTTTGTGTTAAGTATTTAAGTAAAAAGGCAATTTAGTAGAAGTACTGCGGAAAGTAATTTATTTTCAAACGTTACTCCACTAAATGTAGCTGAGTAAATGTAACTAGTTACTTCCTAACTGGTTCTGTTTTCTGTACCTGCAGGACGTGATGCAGCAGGCCACCAACGCCATCCTGCGCGGTGACCCCATCATGACCCCGTCGGTGTCGGCCAAGACGATCGCGGAGCAGCTGGCGGAGAAGATCAACGCCAAGCTGAACTACACGCCGGTGGAGAAGCTGGAGGAGGAGCGGCAGGCGGCTGAACAGGCAGAAACCGTCAAGAGATACGAAGAGGAGCTGGAGATCAACGACTTCCCTCAGGTCTGTAACCTCACTTCACCTCCTTCTAAAAAATTAAGATGATTATTTTACTTGTCTTGGGGTTATTCCTTCTCTCTGAATCGAATATGAAAAACACTTAGAACAGATTAGAGTATGAATTATTTGTATAAAGAACCAACAAAAACATTGGCTTTGTTCTTCTGACCGTTCATTGTGTGGTTTTACAGAAAGTGTTGTTAGGCCTGTGGTAATGTTTTGTTGTGCAGACGGCCCGCTGGAAGGTCACGTCTAAAGAGGCTCTGCAGAGGATCGGTGAATACTCTGAGGCGGCCATCACCATCAGAGGAACGTATTTCCCTCCAGGCAAAGAGCCGAAGGAGGGAGAACGAAAAATCTATCTGGCTATTGAGAGTGAGAACATTTACTGCTTCCTACTTAGAAACTCGACACGGAATAAATCATCTGGTGATGTGTTGTTTTATCTCTGGATGGTACACACACACACACTCACGCACGCACGCACACACACACGCACAGAGGCACACGCTTACCAAAATTATTACGTAAAGTTGCTGATCTGCTTTTTATTTCTCTTGTTTACACACCTGTTCAGTTTCTGATTTATAAAAGAGAAAAAATACAAAAAACTGATTGTTTTGATATCAATATCTGTATCGGTCCCAATATTATAAAAATCTTTCTCAGGTATCGATTTGTGGATGATCCAAAGGGCAGGTCTACTGTCTGATTCTGCACGTTATTTATTCTACATTGTATTTATGACGGCACTTCATTTGGAAGAAAGATTGTTGCAGCTTATTTTGTTTACAGATTACTTTAGTCAGTTTCTTTATTATCCATTCCCCAGTGGCTGTTATTCTAACTTCACTGACTGAACAAATTAAAGTTGTTTTTCCATGTTTGACCAGATGGTGAAACTATTTAAGTTCTCAAATAAATTTGTGATTCAGTTCATTTATATCCGTTTTTAAGGAAAAAGAAACGGCTGAAGTCAATCAGCGGTTTTTCTGTATCGGATCGGAATCGGCCGATACTAAACCTATCAGATATCGGAAGTGAAGCAGTGAATCGGTGCATCCTGAGTTTGTCCTTTGGTGAACTCTGTCACTTAAAGTTCACTTTAATTAAAGTCTTTAAGAACTTTTAAGTTCTTTTTCTCTCCGTGTCTGAAATGTTGGGGAAAACTCGTCGCCTTGCACAATGTTTGATAACTAAACGCTTTGCACTTTGGAAACAAATGGCTGCACTTTTTAAAGTGATAAGCTCGTGTGGCTTTAAGGACTTTCTACGTCCTTGATTCTCAGAAAAGCTTTGGTTTTGAGGTTTTTCCTTGTAGTAACGTGTTTCTGTTCTGTTTTAGGTGCGAGTGAACTGGCTGTGCAGAAAGCCAAAACGGAGATTACGCGGCTAATAAAGGAAGAGCTCATCAGATTAGTATGTGTCGTTACAGATTAACTGTTTTTGGTTGAAAGTACATAAGAGACATTTGCTGTTTAAACTCTTTAAAATGTGTAATTGTTTCTTTTTTCCTTTAGCAAAATTCCTACCAGCCAACAAGCAAAGGGCGGTACAAGGTGTTGTAGAGGAAGCGGCGAGGATAATCCGATCTCACGTTTATCGCTGCACTTTCATCAAAGTGGATGATGAATATTTTAATCTGTGTTTTAATGTTTCATTGATTTAGTTTGTATTTCCCTGACTGTCCAGCTGTTTTTCTTAAGCTCATGTTCCACATTTAACATTAAAACAATACGTTTCTCCAATGATCTGGTTATTTTAATAGAAAACAAATCAGATTTGTTAACAAATATAATGTTGATGCAAAGATAAAATATTTCTAGTTTTCTGTTTGCTGAGGAAATAAACGCGATGTACTCAGATATGGTTAATTATTTAGCAGCTCATGGTCTTTATATTATTGATGAGGTGGGATCCAGATGTGTCTGTGGCGACTGAGCCGACTCGTTCTGCCGGTTCGCTTTACTGAACAGCTTCCTTTTAATCCTATATCTGTTTAGTGTTGGAGTCATAATTAGATTTTACCCTCTCTGATTGGCTACCATGCAGCTAACTAACCAATGAAGCTAAACCACTCATCTTACTCCGCCCACTCACATTTAGTTGAGAAAAAATTATGGCACAAAATATGTATTTAAATAATTCAGGATGCTTTGAACATGGAGTGAATTCAGACTTAAAAATACAATTATTCATAAAACAAGAAATTTAATATACATTTAATTAATGTATGCATATCAATTTTTATTTAAATCACAAATATAACTTGTGGCAGTTTTGGCCTTAGTGAGAAGATAATTCTGCACACCTGGATTTATTTACTTTTTACTATTAATGGCTCAAATTAGCAGAAATAAATGTTTGAGATATATTGACCTGTATGTAATAAATCAACAGTGCTGCAAAATCATCTTAATGTTTGATATCAGAAAAATTAGAAAATCTGACATAAAGAACCAGAATTCAGTTTTAAAATGATTCCCAGTGAAATTACTAATTGCTAATGTTACAACTTGTAGCCTACTTCATGTTGTCAGGCTGGTTGTATTTCTTGATTAATTGATTCAGCCACGCATTAATAAATAATCACAGCTGAACGTCACCATGGTGATTGTTTACCTTCACAACTGAAATCATTTCAAAACCGTTTTTTAAATGTACTCTTTGTCTGACATTAAAACTTGTGTGGTCAGAAACATCTAAGAGTGAAATACATTTCAGATGTTATTCACATTTATTGAATGTTGGACGAAATTACAAACTTTGTGGAAGCTGAATCGCATTGGTGTGATGAGCCAAATGATGCGGATCTCTTGTAAAGGAACGGAATTCCCACCGTCACAGCGAGCGGCGTTTAGAAAGCATTCCCGCTCAGCTACCGACGTTTTCTCGACAGCATTGTTGAAAATGAAGCAAAACTTTACGCGTTCGGCCCGCGGCGCCGTGAATCGCTCCAGTTTTCTGCGTCCAAGCGGCTCCTGAAGCGGGAAGCCCGAAGAACCTCGGCCGCTGCTCGGCCGCGGTGCGCATGCTCAGACTGCGTTCTCCGTTCTTATTAATTTTTAATGGAAAATGGCTGCGTTTCTTATCCAAACCGCCGGAGCTCAGGAATAAAGGAACCGTTTCTTCGGCCTCGCCGCCGCTCGCGTCGAACCGGGTCTATGTGTTTGACTTCACGCTGAGCCGAACCGAACCGAACCGAGCCGTGAGGTGGAAAAACAGCAGAGGGGGGAAATGGAGCGACTCCCGCTTTGAAAGATCATTTTCTCCTTCACCTTCTGCGAACAATCGAGGTACAGTAACTCCAGAGCTTTAGGACGCTCTCCCCTGAATGCTGTCACTTTCCTCGCGATGCTGCCATGTTTTCCGCTGGACCGGGCCAGAACCGGGCCAGAACCGGGCTGGAGGCGCCGAGCGGGTTTTGTGTCTGGACGCAAAGATGCGGAATCCATGTGCGCCTATTTCTGAGTGGATGAAAAACAGCGCAGATGGTGAATTTGGTAGAAAACTCTGCGACATTATGGATGAGATTTAATCCCAGTAGATAGTAAATGAAGATATTTAGACAGTAAATGTTAATTAACTTTATGTCTGTTAATTAATCTGCACTTTTCTGAGGTTCTGATGTTGGAGGAAAATTAGGTCACTGTTTTATTTAACAAGGAGATTTTAGGGGGACAACTATGGAGAACTAAAACTGACATAATTAAAAATGAATGCTGAAATGCATATTAAGTTTTTCCTTTTACACGTGTTCAACTAATCATCTGTTAGAAAAAAGTTTTATAATTAACAAGTCGGAGCTGAACTGTAGCTAAATTTTCTTTCCATATATATATATATATATATATATATATATATATATATATATATATATATATAATATATATATATATATATAGCTAAGATCCTGTGGGACTTCCAGATCCAGACAGACAAAATGGTAATGGCGAACCAACCAGACATTGTCGTAGTGGATAAACATCAGAGGAAAGCCGTTTGTGGTAGATGTAGCAATACCAAGTGATTGCAACATCAGGAAAAAGGAGCACGAGAAACTGGAGAAATACCAGGGCCTCAGGGAAGAACTGGAGAGGGCCTGGAAGGTGAAGACCACAGTGGTGCCTGTGGTCATCGGGGCCCTCGGGGCAGTAACCCCAAACTGGAGCAGTGGCTACAACAGATCCCAGGAACAACATCAGACATCTCAGTCCAGAAATGTGCAGTCCTTGGCACAGCCAAGATACTGCGCAGAACCCTCAAGCTCCCAGGCCTCTGGTAGAGGACCCGAGCTCAGAGGATAAGAACCACCCGCGGTGGGTGAGAAGGGAATTTTTTATATATATATACTTAAACATACCTTTCAAGAAAGAAATGTATAAATTTAAGGAAAAGGTAGAAGGTAACATTCATTTCATTTCTTGACAAAACACTTGTATAAGAAAAAGGAAGGACAAAATATATATACTTCTGCTTTTATTTGTTATTATGTCAGTTTTGGTCTTCCATAGGCCCTTCCACCATTCAAAGAAAATGTAAATTTGAACGCCACATACATTTAAGTTTTTCATTTCAATTAAAATATGCTTTCTTCATCGAAAATTCAAGTTATTTTTCAGATCATCCAAAAACTCTTAAACATTGTTGTGGATGGAGATACTGCAGCAGTAAGTGTTGCAGTGAATCTGAAGAATCCTCTGACTGAAGACTGTTGCTGTCAGACCAATAAACCTTCAATTTTGTAAAGAACATTTCCCACTGAAACAGGATGTTAATTATCCAAAATGAAACACAACCAAACCATAAGGAAAGTTTGGTAACACTTTATTTGACAGGTTGTGAATAAGACTGTCATAACACCGTCAAACATGTCATAACACCGTCAAACATGTCATAAACCCGCCATAAACATGAGTAAGTCTTCATGACTTTTTATAACTGTTGTCATAAAGTGTCATTCAGTAAATCATGTCAGTTTTAATACAAAGTTAACTTAATT
This sequence comes from Poeciliopsis prolifica, assembly GCF_027474105.1. Lineage (NCBI taxonomy): Eukaryota > Metazoa > Chordata > Actinopteri > Cyprinodontiformes > Poeciliidae > Poeciliopsis > Poeciliopsis prolifica. Next base: position 394,672 of record NW_026562504.1, on the reverse strand, counting down.
CAAAATATATTTGCTGACTACTTGAGATTAACCAAGAAATCACAATCTGACATAAATTTGTTATAAAAATATGACTGATGAAACTTAAAAAATGATGTAACTTTGTTATAAAAGCCAAAGTTTATGTCAGATCGTGATTTCTTGCTTAATGTCAATTTGTCATAACAAAGACATTTTGAAAAAAACCTTTGTATTAAAACTGCCATAATTTACCGAATGACACTTTATGACAACAGTTATAAATTTATGAAGACTTACTCATGTTTATGACGTGTTTATGACGGTGTTATGACAGTCATATTCACAACCCGTCAAATAAAGTGTTACCGAAAGTTTTGTCTCAAAATATATCAATAATCAGAATAGAAACTATTGATCTCATTTAATTGAATGTGTGATTGATTGATTTCTAAACAGTTGAGTTGCTGGTTTTAGAGTGTAATGGCTGCTGCCCTAACATTTTCAGATTTGTTTTTGCAAGAATTTCTTTCATTGTTTTAATTTGATTACTTTATTCTTTGTGGTTTGTTTTTTCACTAAAATGTAGAGATTTTACCGTCTAAGAACTTAAACCGTTATTTAGTTGGTTGACTAACATGAAAAATATAAAATTAATGTGAGGAAGTTTTTTCATTTTGCTTTTCTGCCAGAAAGTGAGATTATTTCTTTTACGTTAATCTATAAATTTCTCATTACATATTCTGAGTGATTTGAAAGTTTGTTGCAGTTTATTTTAACGTATTGTTTTAGTGGCTTTGTTTCTTTGTTTTTCTCCTAAATGCTCCGTCTGAACAGGTCAAAGTTGTTTTTACACATTTGACCGAACTGGTGGAGCTGTTGGTGGATTCAGGTTATCAAATCATTTCTAATTCAGTTAATTAAAAAAAAGCAAACATGAAAACTGTTTTTAATATTGTATATCAGTGCAGAAAATCAGATGTTTAATAACAGCTGGATTGTTTTTGGGTCTTTAAATAACAAGATGTCATCAGCATATAGACAACAATTTTCTAGTTTGCAGATTTTGCTGCATGATAAATTTTCCCAGAAGTTGTTCCCATTGACGATAAAATTGTTTTGGGACAATTTTCCAGTCAATAATGTTATTGGCATAATAAGATCAGATTATCAAATATAAGTAAACATTAAATTCGAATGAACATTTAACACTGGAACTGGAAGACATGTTAGGTATCCAAAATAAATAAAAGTATAGAAACAAAAATTGAAATGAATTATGAAAACTCTGGAAACAAAATTGTCCTTCAAAAAAAGTTAAAAGTAAAACACCAAACTGATGTTTTAAAAATAAAACATCTATTTTTTTAGAAAGAGAAAAACAATCATTCAAATGAAAATTGATTTAGTTTTAGTTTATCATGAATTATTTTCCAGTCCGTCTCACTTTGCATGACTGAAGCCTTGGAGCCTTGAGTTCCTCTGCGTTTCCTCTGCAGTAACGACCCGATACTTTGACCCCCAGCAAAGATGATGCGCCAGGTGACCACCAGCGACTTCTGCATGAGCGGCCGGCCGTCCTGCCTGGCGGAGGACGCTCACCACCCGCCGCTCATTTCGACCTCTGCGCCTCGCAGCCAGCAGCAAGTTCTACCCGCCTCCCCGCCGGCCTCCCTGCAGATGACGCTGGCGCCGATGGCCTTACCCGCCCAGAGCCACAAGCCGCTGGGGTGCCACAGACAGGACCTTCTGGGCGCTGACCCGCGCGCACCCGGAAAATTACCTGGCCTGAAAGGCTCGGAGCAAACGCGGCGAGGCGAAGAAAAAGACCAAAGGCGGCGGGAAGTCGGGCCGGCGCGGCCGGCCGCTGGGCACCACCAAGCTGGCCGGGTACAGAACCAGCACCGGGCGGCCCCTCGGCACCACAAGGGCCGCGGGGTTCAAGACGAGCCCGGGGCGGCCCCTGGGCACCACGCGGGCCGCGGGGTACAAGGTCAGCCCTGGGCGGCCCCCCGGCAGCATCAAGGGCCTGTCCCGCCTCAACAAACTGGCTTACAGCAGCAGCTGCAGCGCGGCGGCGTTCCCCTACCCTCTGCCGCACAAAGACGTCCTCTGTGAACCTTCCTGCAAAGACAAGGCGGCCGCCGAGGACCGGCTCTGCACCGTCTCCACCTCACCCTGACCTGGCCGGGAATGCCGCTGCTTCCTGTTGGGGCTGGCTGCCATTTGGATTTGTGACACTTTTTAGAAAAAATTCTTGTTGTCTTGGTGTCATTTGTGTGTCTGCAGCTTGATAAACCACAGTTTGTTTCTAATGCTAATGCTAACGCTGGAGATCTCCAACAGATTCATGGAACAAGGACAGCAGGAGGTCGTGGCCTCAGAGCAGCAGCTCCACTGAAATATGTAGCATTTTAAAACCATTTAAATGAAAATTAATTTCTCCATTAGCTGCACTTCAATTACAAATGTGCACAAAAAAAATTTCACCATTGCGGAGTGTCCATTAAACAGGAAACACTATTAAATAAAATCACACTTGAATAAGTTTTTTCACTCATTAAGTCATTGAAAACCATCTTCCTCCAACCACTTCCTGTCTTCTTCTTCTTGGTCTCTGGCAGTAGGAACTTCCTGTTGTTGATCATATGACTCAGGATGAGAAAAAGAAAATGTGACGTTATTAGAGTTTTGTTCTCGTTCTCATCATGAAAAGGGCAAATATAATCATGTCATCACGTTTCCTTATGTTTATATTCTCTTCCAGACATTTTTAAATGTTAGTAAGATGTCCACATGGAAAATAAAAATTGAGATCATTTTTACACTTGATAAACTTTATGCTCACAAACAACAGCGTCTCTCTCCCAGCCATGATCTGCCTGGATGATCTCAGTTTTTTTGTTGCTAAAGTTTTCACTTGATGCTTAAATACTTTTGAAGTTTTGTTTTTAAATCTGTTTATTAATTTTCTGAAATGTATTTATCCTGTAAGCTCATGTGAACGGAGAGTCTAAGCAGAAGAGGAGGAATGCTGCGGTTTGTCCCTGCACCCAGAAAATTAATCTGTAAATCATTTTAAACTCCATAACTCAGATAAACTTGGTTTATTTGGACTCTACTGACCAGAACTAGAATATCTTATTGTTATTTGCATGTTTTTGTCTAACGGCTCCATCAGATAACAAATTCGGCTGTTTTCTGCATCAGAGAGTAAAAACATGATTAACCTTAAAGACTGAATTACTTTGAAACGTTTGTTAAAATGTCTAAGATTCTTTCACTTTTCTGTCTGGGAACTTATTAATTACATATTGGCATTTTAACTTTTACAAGATAAACTGTTTGTTTTGTCAATGTGACACAAACTCCAGTTTTATATGTATTTGTCTTATTTTATTTTGTGTGTTTGTAGTTTCATCATAAGCCTTTACGCTTTTGAAATCAAACTTTATGGCAAACTAATGTGTTTATGAAGCCCCATCCAGAAATACGGCCTAGTCCAAGTTTAGTGCAACTTCGTTAAGTTGCTCTTCTTGGAAACCATTTGAAATTGGTAAATTTGGTGCAATAATTACTGTATGTATTCAAAGCTTTTTACTTTTCTGGTCTTTTAACTTGTGTGCATTTTATTAAATGTTTGGATTATCTGTGAACAAATATAGTGAAAAAGTCAGAAAACGTTTTTGAACTCTTCTTTACCAAAGAACGCAGCGTCTCAAAAGGTTGGATTCAGCATTAAATTGTTTCGTAAGATGTAAATATAAAACAGTCCAACATCAGAAACAGAACAAGGTGAAGTAAAACTTGTTGCATTTGATGCTAAATGAATATCATCTGCTTTATGTCTGATTTTTTATTGATCTGTTGTGAAAAATATCCTCAATGTCCAACGGTTTGTCTGTTTGACAGACACATTTAGGTTGAAATCATTTTCTTATGTCAGGATGGAAACAGGAATGCTAGTTTTGGTCTTTATTGTTAAACATATCAGCTGTCTTTATATTTACATTTTGTCCTTTTGTCTTAATCTTCAGGATAATTTTCTGAAGTCCTTCAGAAATGTCAAACTGAAAGATTTGTCCTGATTTTGTGAAAATGTTTAGAAATGTATCACTGTCCCCGTGAGGCTCATTTAATTCACCAAAACCAGAAACTGTTCACTCCGTCACAGCTAGCTAAGGAAGCTAGCATGAGTTTGGTTTATATTATTAAAAGTCAATATAATTTGTGGTGAAACAAACACAAAATAATAATGTACACTTTCTATCTAGATGGTAGGGATTTTAAATCTGTGAAGTTTTGTATGTGGATAATGAACACAGATTTATGTTTCCTTTTTGTCACCAAACACTAAAAATCCAGTTTATTCATTTAAATCAGATTTTTTTTCTTCCAAACTGTCATGATAAAGGTATGAGCTAAATTATTCTGACTGTATTATTGTTAGACTTAAATGTTTTCATTTCACAGTGAAGCTAGTTTCTGCTGAACGTCAGATTCACACACCTGTTTCTCAAAACAAAAGAAATGCAAAATAGAAACGGCATTTCTATTTACCAAATAAAAGAGCTCATTTGAGAAAGAATCGTTAATGGTAATTAAACTAAAAATAATCTGTTGAATAATAAAACACTAAATATTTCTCTGCACTGTTTATCTGCTTTGTATTTCTGTGTTATTACCACAATTTCAATTTTCTGAAGATCTTGTTTATCGAAACTGAAATCAGATTTGTATTTTACTTTAACACTTGAATATCTAACCTCCATCAGATTAAAACAACAACTTCATTTCCACTTTCAGAGTTTGATTTTTAACTAAATTGTTAAAGGGGAATTTTAATATTTATACCTTTGTCATAAATATTGGCGGTTTTTATATTAACTTTGCCTTTACCAGATTTTCTTAAAATAAGTCCATCCATACTGTAAAACTTACATATTTAATATTCTGGAATATTTTAATGTTGTTTTTTTAAAATAATTTGTAACTTCACATCCTGCTAGTTAGCAGGAGGAGCTAGCATTAGCATGATTTTTTTTAGCGCTAACAATTAAATGTAAATTTTCTGTCTTTACTGTAGCAGAAGGTTTTTTATTAATGTAGAATTACCATTAATAATGCTCCATTAATAAGAGTTATCATGATTTATGTCGTTTTTGTGACAATCTGACTTTTAATCTGTTATTGTGAAATGCTAACAATAAAGCTAACATTTATTTAGCTTCAAACTATGGAATAAATAATCCCAAGAAGCAGTTCCAGGTTTCTATAAAAACTGATGTATCTGGTAAAAATGAGAATGGAGTGAAAGTTTGGTCCATAAATTGTTTCTTAATTATCTTCTGGGATTTAGATATTTAACTGAAGCTGTTTTTTGTTAAAAAGACAAATGTTGATATGAATTTAGAAAAACTTTACCTCACAAAGCACATTGTTAATATTATGCCTGAGATCTGCTGTTTGTTTGTAAGGAAAAAAACCTAAACAATTCTTGATTCTTATTATTTTAAGCAAGACATTGCAAACTAAGGATCCAAGTTATGAATAGTTTAATCTGTGTTACTGTTTTGTGTCTCACCGCCTGCAGCTTTATCTCACATTTGTGTTTTGGAGAAAATGTGAAGCCAGTTTTCCTGTGTGATTGGCAAAGCTTGTAAAGCTTTGTACATTCCCATACTCTTCCTGCATGATTGTTGTGAAATGTTGAAAAGCTGTGTAATAAATAACCAAAAAAACAAAACAAACTGAGTAATTTTTTTCCTTATTTTTATGATTGTTTTATTTTCCGACTGCAATGTTTGTTGTTCAGCGTCTGAAAATCCTTTATTTTTTACAGTGTCTGTCATATAATGACATTTATAGATGTTAACTCCTTTAGTAATATTTAAGTACTATGTAATGATATGATGGATTAACATCAATATCATTTCATCAACTATTAATGTAAAAAGTGAAATATAAAATAGTTTAGACAGCTTTATCCAACAACCTGATTTTACGTTCAGCTTTATTGTATATTTAAAACTTTCATTCCTTCACAAGGAAACGTCGTATTCTTTTGCATCTAACAGAAACAACAACTTCCACTATTCCATTTGAGATATTATTCAAGATTTTTCTATAAAGCTTTTATGAAATTTAGCTTAGAAACAATGGATTTGCTACTTTATGTTGAGGCTTGATAGAAATAAATGAATAATTATGAAAGTAATTTAGAACAATGAAAGAAGAAATGCTCTACTGACATAATCTGAGGCTCCTGTTAGTTTTTATTTCCCCATAAGCATAAAATATACTTTAGTTTGAATAAAAACATAAAAAGATGTTGTACACAACAAATATGCAATATCAGCAAACAGAGAATAATACAGAGGAATGAGGAGAGGGTACATAAATGTTACAGAAATAATAACTGCCAAAATTATCATTATTGACATATTTAAGAATCTTTCAATCTACAAAGTTAAATATAAAGTAAAAGTAAACATTTATTTGGAAAGAGAAAGGTAAGATAAAATGTGCCTCTCCTTTAAAATATGCAAAAATATTGTTTAGAATGTATTATCATTAATTCTTTACGTAAACAAAGGTTGCGTTACGCCGGAAGTTAAACTTAGCGGTGTATCCTTTATATAGTTCCGCCGCAGTGTGAAATATTAGTTCCTAGGAAAGATGTGCTCTCATATCTCATCATAATGAGCCCATCATCTGTTCTCTGACAGCCTGGAAATCTTAAAAACTCAAAAATGTGGCGAAAAGTATCGGAAACGTTTGATGACGTTTGTTTGTTGTGTATTTTCCGCGGAGCCGCCATGTTGAGTCTGTCGGCCCGGGCAGCAGGTAGGACGCTAACTGTCGATGCTTGAAGATTAACCGACGATTATGTTAAGATAGAAGGAATAATTAAAGGTTATGTGTTGCTTATATTTCTGGTAAAGCCAATTTATCGTCTTGTACGGGACGCCATTTTTCATTAATATCTTAAGCTAATTTAATAAAATGCCTTCATATTTTACCCACTTCATGATCAGATAGTTGTTACCACACAAAGGCACACAAGACTAAATAAGATAATACGAGCAGAGGATAATAAATAGTGAAAATGTGCATAGATGTTGGTGTCAGTGTTGGGAAACCAAAGTTCCTGCAGCTTTAAAGCTGTGATGGTTTTCCTGAGGAACTTCTTCTCTTGAGATGTTTCTGACTGAACCACATTAGAAATGTTGAGTGACATATCTCCTGTTTTTCTCCAGGACCGGATGAGGCTGCTCAGGTTGTCCTGTCAGAGGAGTTGGAGAATAAACCCAGCTTTGTTGAGTCAGAGGAGTTGGACGCTTGCCCAGAAGCAGTTTTAAAACGGCTGAAATCGCAGACGCGGTGTGAGAACTGAAACCCCCATTCATCCGTCTGACATCGAATCGCTGATTCCCAGGAATGCAAAGGACTTCCGTCGGGCTTCTCTCCCCCCTGTGACGGGAACGGCGATCGGTGCGTCTCGCCTGCGCAGGCCGAAGACCTGGAGCTGCTGGAGGAGCCGAAGCAGAATCATGCAGCAGGTTCTTCAGCTGAAAATACACGCTGCTGTGAAAGTGACTGAACATCACACAGAACCTTTATTTTTATTGTTTCACTTCCAGGTCTCTCTGGAGATGGTCCCCTGCAGAACTTCCAGCTGAGAAGCGAACACCACAGAGACGGCAAAGACGTATAAAGTGAACTGTGACAGGAGGAACATCACAGGATTGGAAGCTTCACTGTTCAGGTCCTCAACTCCTCACAGGTACCTCTCCCTTCCTCGGTGTGAAATCTGTCAAAATGCAACACAAAACATCACCGAGCCACTTTAGTCTAGTTTCTAGTGAAAATACCTCAGCAAGTTTGAAATAATACAAAACTAACTTACAAGTAACTTTTTATTAAAAACAGGAGCTTGTTTCAAGTCAGTTATTTTTAGTATTGATGAAAAAGTTCGAGTTCGTCTGGCAGATTATTATAACATGGGAAAACATCTTGTTTGAAGTGAAATCATCTGTCTATTAACAAAAACGTTTTCTTTTATCTTGACGAAAACTTACTTGTCACTTAGTTTTGTCTAATTTAAAATACTAATTCCAATACTAAATTTGCCATTCAGCTCATATATTTTCCAGAGATTGATGTGCTTGTTTTCCGTTCCAGCCAGTAAAACTTCACAGTTTTTGCTGGAACTGAGCAGCAAGTGAGGATTTCCTCCTGTCTTCCAGGACCTGATGGATTTTCTAACACCAACAGCACAGAGTGCTCTGTGGTTCTGTTCTTCACAGCCTGGTGTCAGTTCTCAGCCAAACTGGCGCCGCACTTCACGCCCTGCCACGCGTTTTCCCAGCATGCATTTCCTGGCCCTGGATGCTTCGCAGCACAGCAGGTGGATGTAACCTCTTGAGGCCGCGTCTCCGTTTAAAAACACGATTCATTTTAGCTTTATTTACTCTGTGGCTTAGTTTCCTTATGATTGTTGAGTTCAGTTTGAATGAACAAAGTTTGAGCCAAACTACAAACTAGACATTTTCTTCACAACAGACGTAATAATGAGCAACTTATTCAGCAGGAATCACTTTGTCTTGCAGACAGTTGAGCTGAAAATATTTGTTTGGAGTATTTTTATCATGTTGTACTTTTTACTTTTACTTAAGTTTAACTTCTGGATTTTCTTCCCACTGTTTTTGGTTTTTTAACCAAAAACTCACCAGACATGCCTTCATTTTTTTATTACTTTCATATTTTCTTTTTTGAAAGAAAATGAATTGGAAAATTTTAGTTTTGCCTAATTTGGTTCATTTTTGCTACTTATATGATTTATTGTCATTTGGATCTTAAAATAACAAAATTTCACTTTACATTTTTGTCCGTCTGATGATGTAATTTTTAAATCTTGAACGATTGATAATTTGATCAGTTATTCAGTACTTCAGTTCACTTTCTGCCAAATAGTTTTTTGCTCTTTCTTGAGTAATTTCTTGGACGGATACTTTTACTTTTACTTGAGTAGAAACATGTTGAATTATTATTATTTGTACTACAACTCTGTCGCTTAACTTCCAAACACTGACTAATCGGTAATCGATTAGAATTCATTTTAATCTAATAAAACATTAATTGGCAATTAATCATGAGGTTAATGTTGAAATTGATACATTAGTCATAATTACATCGGGAACCATAAGTTGTGTTTCCGGTTCCGTCTCTTGAACGTTTCTCCCGGTTGTGTTTCGCTGCCAGTCTCTCCACCAGGTTTGGGACGGTGGCTGTTCCCAACATCCTGCTGTTTCAGGGGGCCAAACCTATGGCTCGCTTCAACCACACGGACCGCACGCTGCAGATGCTCACGTCCTTCATCAGCAACCAGACAGGTAGAGCCAGCAGGGGGCGCGTGCGTGTGTGTGTGCGTGATCTGTATATGGATGCAGATTTAAGCTGTGAAAAACATCTTTGACCGATGAGCTGATCAATAGTCGGTCGGCTGCCTCTTGATCGGTTCTGGGTTAAAATAAATCAATGTTTTCTCCTGTTATTAAATGTATAGAAAATTATATTCACTTTATTTTTGGTCCATACATTTTTCTGCTCTGTCGATACTTTTTTCTTACAATTGATGATTGAATTGTTTTGTTCATTGTTTGTTTATTGTTTATAATTCTGTACAGGACTTATTGCTGCTTTAGAAAAAATTGAGTGATGAATAAATCAATAATCATGTTTTTGTCTTTATTTTTTAGTTTGATAAAGCAAAGATAAAAGTCAGAGACGTATGCTTTGATGTATAAATTGGGATTGTCTTTTAATTTCTTCTTTTCCTGTTAAATTTAAACTTATTTGGAACTTCAAAGAAGTTTCTGTTCAATTTCTTCTATGAATAAAGAATATAACTGAGTCAAATTCAGATAAAAAAAACTGGAAATCCCTATCACAGGATCTCTACTTTCAAAATAAGAGTTTATTCTGCAATATTTTACTTCTAAAATTTCTGACAGGAGCAATTATGTAATATGAATAAATTTTATTGCTTAAGGTCAATTTCTCAGCAGATGTTGTGAAGTTTAATGTTGATATTCCTGAGGACTTTTCTGACGTGTAAAGAAAAAATTTAGATAAAAGATTAAAGCAGAATGTTTTGGTTTCAGGGTTTGAAGCGGGCCCCAACAGAGACGTGACAGAGGGAGACCGGATGGGCCCCTGTCCAGCATCCCGGTGAGAGGCATCGACTGGCTCCTTGTCTTCTCCATCCTCTTCATCACGGCCTTCATCGTCTACGCCATCCTGCGGCGGACAGCCTGCGCTGGCTCATACCGGGACAGGAGCACGAACACCAGGACTGAAAACACAATAATCACACTGCAAAGTTTTTCATTCAAAAATGTTTTAGATTCAAATAAAATATGTGAAATGTTGTGGTTTATGTTTTAAACATGGAAATATTTCAAAGCTTTTGAGTTGGTTTCCTCTCAGTAGAGGGCAATAATCTTAGTTCAAAGTTCAAATCACATAAAGCAAATGTGATGCATGTTAGTCACACCTCAATTTCTTTACAAACAAAAAATAAAGTAGAAATGTTTTTACGTGCTTGTCTTCTTATGAATTCAAGAAAGAAACTCCATTTTATAAGTAATTTCATAACAAGTCAAGATTTCAGCAACAAAACTGATCAGAAATGAACTTACTATGCTTTTACTGTTTTCTGGTCTGGATAAATTATGATATATATGTATATATAGGTATTTTTAACCTCCCTTACATCCTTCTCATTTCCTAGCAGTTTTGTTGCTGAAATGGATTACTAATACATATAGAAAATTAAATACACTTTATTGATCCCCTAGAAAATTGCTTATTTTTTGAGAAGCTACTCCCATCCACAATGTTATTGGTAAATATAAATATACCATTAGTAATATAACAACACGAATGTGAAATAAGTAATTTAAATATGAAATAAAGTAAATTAATTGACCTGTGAGAATGAATGTTCTGAAATTTTATCTGAATGTTCAGATGTAAAAGTAAAACAAAAAGTAAATGAAATATTTCTATTACCATAAACAAATGATTTTAATAACTACGCGTATACATTTCCTTTTTTTATTATATTTTACTAGTTTTTGTGTAGGCTGACTCCTTTCGGGTGATTTTGATCAGGCAGTGAGGTGAACAGCTATGTTGAACATGAGTCAGGACCTCGGAGGACGCGCGTCTGCGCAGAACAGGCTGTAAAAGGTAAATAAAGAAAACACATGTTTGCGTTCGCGTCCATCCTGAGGACGAGCAGCTTTCGGTCCTGCAGCCGCCCGAGGAAACCTCCGCTCCACAGAATCGACTCTAAAATGGTGAGCGCGACAGCCGCGGTTTCCTGTTAGCATTGCTGCTAACTAGCTGCTGTGAGAGAGCAGCGGGGCGCCGGTTTGTTTCCCCACCTTCGGCGTTTCTTGGCGGGGAAAGTTTGGAGAACCAGCGGCGCAAGTCGCGTTTGTTTGTCATGACGAAAAACATCTTAGGAACTACTCTAAATTCATTTTATTGTTTTCTTTTGTAATGTTAGTGTAACATTTATTTAAAATCTCTCCGGGTTTCTGTTAATTTTATGATAAAGTTTGAGAATAAGGAACTAAATACACAATTTAAGAAACTTAGAGCGCGATGAAAAATACATTTAAAATCAAAATATCAGGAGTTCATCACAATAAAATACAGAGAAACATGCATGACAAAGTAAAAGCACTGAAACTGAAATAGTAGCTAAGATTTTATTAGGAAACGTGACCAGCAGCTTTGACAGGTGCATATTTACAGGGAAACGCCGCCACCTGGTGGAGAACAAACAAACTGCAGTCAGGTGTCCACAAAATAAAACTACTCCATCGTTTAGACTGGCGTTATCTAATATCTAATAACATCTCATGATGCAGCAGCTTCCAGTCTAACAAAGGACACTCACTTGATCATAAATCACTTGCCTTAATTAATTTAAATATTACATTATCTTCTGTATCCAGAGATGCGCACATACTGTAGAAACATGATAGCTTTCTCTTTTAATGAAGAAATCAGATTAGGAGTAGAGATATTTTTATAAGCTTATTGGTGAGCCTGCTCTTTTTATTGAACTGAATATAATTTCGGATTTTGTCTAACTTCAGGTTAACTTGGAAAGTGAGCTATTATTGTTACGAGTTAATTTTCTAAACTATAGAAAAGTTTGTTGTTAGGGAGGCGCAAATATGAAAAATTGGACTTGATGACTAAAATATTCATTTATAGCAGCCTTACAAAAAATCTGAAAAAGAAATATTTAGATAAGTATTTTTAAATGAGTCCTGTTAATTTTTCCCTTTTATTGAAGTAATTTTAACCAAAACAACATATGTCATGTTTTATTTACAGAATAAAGAATAACTTAAAAGTAGGTAGTCTCTCATAACAAAAAATATCGCAAATGATACAGATATTATTTGTGCAAACATTTCCTCATCACAAAAGCATAAACAATATATCTTTGCATGACCAAAATGTCTAAAAATGACTTTTTTTTTGGAAAAGCACTGTGAACTGCAGAGGAAATCCCAAAATGAGCAGAAATGAGCAGAGTTACCCTGACAGTCGCCACTAGGCTTTTGCTGCTCTGCAGTTATAATTCTGAAGGAAATCCAGTAAAACTGAACCTGAACTTGGTGGTTAAAATGTTTGATTTTAATAATTAGACTGGCTTGCTGTGTCCAGTCGTCAGACTCTCATTGGCTGAGCCCGGCTGACCGGGATCAGCTGGTGATGGAGCTGCGGGCGACGGGCTGGATGGAGGTGGAGGACCGCGACGCCATCTTCAAGGAGCTGCACTTTAAAACGTTTAATCAGGTCTGTGGCTTTATGCTGGTTTTCATATTGCCTCTTCTGAGGAATGCTTTTATTAGAATTTTTTCCTAAAATGTTGAGTCAAAAATCTGACATTTTTCTTATCAGTTAATGCACCATCACAGCGACACTGAGTACAGAAGCCAAATGTATCAACTGTGAGGGATTGCTTTTAATAACGTTTATTTTATTTGGTTGGAAAAATGCATTCATTAGCCAAAATGCATTTTCATCTGTTGTTTCTTAATGATCCCAAATTTGTCCTGCTAAAAACAAATAAAGGCTATGAAATAACTAGTAGTTTTGTCAATAAAACTACAATCAAAACAAGAAACTAACACAGTTGTCATAGTGAGCGTAAAAAGTAAAATTATTCTTATCAAAGGTTAAAAAAGTAAAAACAAACAAAAACAGTGGTGGTTTTACTTAAGCATGTTGTCATTTTGCTCGTTAGCTGTTTTTTAAAAATATTTTTGCACTTTTGGTCCTCCGTATATGAATTTGTGGATTCATTTGAGCTGCAGAGAGATTTCTGTCAGCAGAAAACATAAAGGCTGAAGATTATATCGCAGAGTTTTGATCTGTTTCCACCTTTCTGCATCAATAATTAGTCAAATTAGTCGTGATTAATCGGTAATTTAAGTAATCGTCAACTGATTTTGAAATCGATTAATTAATGGAGTATACAGACTAAGAAAAGGACCATCAGCTTGAAGAACAACACACTCAGCCAAAATTATGTCACAACTACAAAAAAATATACATTTAGCATTTAAGATAAAAATGTTTTCTGTAATTTGTAGAGTTTTGGGTAGAACAGATTTACACACGATTTTGTAACTTTAAATGTTTCAACAAATGTTTTTTTTTATCTGAAACGCCAGTTAATTAATTAATTAATTAATCGATTATTTCAATAATTGATGAATCGTTTCAGCCGAACTTTGACCCATAAAACATTTATATTTGGAGTCCTACTGCGTGCCTCTTGCAGTAAAATAAACAAAGTCTAACATAACTTTCATGTTTTCTTTTTAATCAGCCTACCGTTTAAAACCGTTTTTTCCTTCATCTCAGGGCCACTTAGTGGACTTCCTCTAATCCGCTGTTAGCTGCTTCAGCCACTAACGCCGCCTGTTTTTACACTTCCTGCCGTTTGAAGTCGGCCGCGCGTACGGCCTCCTCCCCCTCCGGATCCTCTTACTCGACACGTCAGGCCGCATTAGGCGGAGACTCGCCAGGCGGCCAGTTGGCAGCAATTTGGGTTTGATCAGAATGATTTCTTTCACAAACAATGAAATTAGTTAAAATGTCTCATCTGGTTTGCAAACCACTAACAGCCAGTCAGCCTGCAGTGGATGTCCCTCTCCTCTCCCTATCGCTGCCTGTTCTCGTCTCTTGTTTCCTTCTGGAAGATGAGCTCATGTTGTTACAATTTTGGTTGTTGGCGTCTCTCTGTTTTGTCTTGTGGGCCGTGTTTCAGCCCGGGTGTTTTCACTCTCATGGCTGCACTTTAAGGGCTTTTAAAATGACGAGGAGCGACATGCTGGCTGATTTCCATTTGCCACTTATCGAAAGACATCGAGTCCAAGAAATCAGATCCCACAAGAGTTTATGATGGAAATAACAAACCCCATTTTTGGCTTTGAAGCGCCTCCTTCTGTGATCACCAGGGGGCGCCAGAGCTGCAGTTAAAAAAGCAAAAAACGACACCTGCTGAAATTACTGCGATTATTGCAAATGGAAAGTGTCATAATGTTTGTTGGTGGCAGTGAATTTGAGAAGGATTTTTTCTTCCGTATTTTTCTTACATCAAATTCCAGTTTAACCAGGTTTGGGTGGTGAGGAGAATCCCTGGAACCACATGTGATTCTGCTCAGATGCATTCATGTTTTTCTGTTTTTGTTGTTTTAAGTTGCAGCCGCTGCTGCTGTTTACACACAAAGTTTGAAGATTGGCCATCTGCTCTACGTTTCTGTGAATAAAGCAAAAACAATCATGAAACGACGGAGGTGAGCTGTGCATGCTCAACGTTAGCTGAGGTTGACAACAATGGCATTCTACATAAACTCTCTCCTGCAGCTGCTGCTGCTGCTGAAGCTGCTGAAGCTGCTGAAGCTGCTGCTGCTGAAGCTGCTGCTGCTGAAGCTGCCTCTTCCTTTTCCTCCTCCTGCAGCCTCCGTCTCGTTCGGCTGCTGAATCCGTTCTGATCGCTGAGGTTTGCCGACGCTCCTAATCTGACTCAGATTATTACTGAAACCTCAGACTACAACCATAAATCAGTTTTAATAATTTCACAATGAGAAATTAAACAGATTAATGATTGTAGCTCAGTTCAGCTATAAAATAGATCAGTTTGGTTTTTATCAGCTTCCAGTCTCAGGATGTGAACCTTCATCTTTCTACATATTTTTCAGTTTATTTAATGTAACTTAGAGTTTCAGTTACTTTGTTGCTTCATTCTTTTAGTTTTTCTGATTATTTTGGGTTAAAATTATTTCTAAAAGTCTGGGAATGAACAAATATTAATATAGACATAAAAGAATATCACTGTAACTCAATGAACTTATCATCTAAAATACACTTGAAACCAGTAAATGAATAAAACTGAAATATAAGAAAAAGTCAAATAAAAGTATCTAAGTTCACTAAAATGCTGAAATGACATAAAAATAAATTAACATTGTTAAAAATATAGACGTTGGGAACATGAAATATTAACAAAGTGAATAAAAAAGTTCTAATAAATTTCAGGACTGAAGCAGATGAATCAATGTTCAGTAAATTGTCTGATTCTTTAAAATTCTTTAGAAATTTGATAATTTGCTGAACTGAATTATTCTCAGGGAATCTGAGTCGTCGTTTTCTCAGTCGGTAAAAGTTTATGTTTCCTGCAGCATGAAGCTGATTTTTCTCTCTGATTTCATTTTGTCTTTAAATATCCAGAGAAATTCTGCACAATGTGACATTTGTTTCTTCTTTTAATTGTAGTTTAAGTCTTAATGATGCCTGAACGTCGACTATGTGGTTTAGAAAAATAAACATCCAACAAACTCCTGGAGTTTCACCATGTTTGTTTTTTATTCTTCATCAAATTATTTAAAAATTATCCTTTGTTATGGAAAGACGGCCGGTCCGTTTCATAAGCAAAAACTGTCAGGTTTTTAAGTTTTCTTAGAAAACAGAGTGCCTTCAGTCAGAGGCTTCTTCAAATGAACACAGACTGCTACAGGAAATGTATCCTGCCAACAACCAGGATTAATACCAGTTGCATTTCATTTCTCTTTGGGATCAATAAAGTACCTTTAAATTTGAATTTAAGATTTCTATTTTTTTTAATAAAAACCTGAAAAACCTCAAAGTTTTTTCAACAAAATTCTTGAGATTAAATATTCAAAATGTTCAAGTTTTTTTCCATGCAAATTTTTCAGTTTTGTAGCTCAGAAATGTGCATGTTTTTAAAATTTCTGAAATTAATGTTAGAGGGTGTTGGTGGAAATTTGCTCCTATTTCCGTGGTTAGCGCTCCGTCGTGCAGGTCCTGCTGGCGGACGCCGAAAGGTTATTTGGGCAGTGAAGCATCAGGAGGTGAGGCCGCCGTCCTCATCATGGGCGCAGCGTTCTCCCGTTTCGCTGCCGCAGAGCGAAGGTGAAGTGTAATGTGGCGGCGTGGGACTGAGTGTGAACGTGTCTGCCGGCCCGTTGGTCTGCAGCCACTTAGCCTGGCGAGGCGTTCCTAAGCCTCCGCGGCGCGCCGGGCGGCCGAAAGCCGATCTGCAAATAACAGACATGTGTTTGAAACCGAGTCCGCGGCCGCAACCAGAGCGAGAGCAGCGCCTCGCTCCGACGTCAAATTATTTCATCCAGTGTTGTGTGACAATCATGCTGTAATAGCTCCAAAATGGCTCCTCCTGCAGGCTGGTTCTGATTATTGGGGATGGAGGCTCTGCGTAACCTCACCTCAAATTATCTGAGTCTGACAGCTGCAGCTGCTGGGACGGCTGAGCGACGGCCGCCTCGCCGGCTGGCCTGCCGCCTCGCCGGCCGGCCTGCCGCCTCGCCGGCTGACCTGCCACATCGCCGGCCGACCTGCCGCCTCGCCGGCCGACCTGCCGCCTCGCCGGCCGCCTCGCCAGCCGCCTCGCCGGCCGGCCTGCCGCCTCGCCGGCCGGCCTGCCGCCTCGCCAGCCGACCTGCCGCCTCGCCGGCTAACCTGCCGCCTCGCCGGCCGGCCTGCCGCCTCGCCGGCCGACCTGCCGCCTCGCCGGCCGGCCTGCCGCCTGCCACTGGAGAGGTCCAAACAATACAAACGGCCTAAACAAAGCACTTT
>NW_026562504.1:345000-372500 GCF_027474105.1 Poeciliopsis prolifica | reverse complement strand
ATCTTGGTATCAAAATAAAGTGAAAACTTTGGAGACTCAGTCAGAAACGTAAATATCTGCAGAGGAAATGAGGACCCAACGTAAAATGAGACTTTTTCAAAGCATGCAGTTTGTAAACCTTTTAGAAATATCATGAATAAAGATACAAACGCTCTGGAAACCAAAGATCCACATCACATGCAAAAATGAATGCAGCTCATATGAACTCAAATGTATTTAATGTTTAATTAAAAAGTGCCTAAACATTCTGCCTTTAAAAAATCTTTTTAAAATACACACATTTGTTTTTTATTGAAATAGATTGAAATAAGAGATTGAAGTGTATTTTTTGTAATCTAGTGTAAAAAATAAAATAAAAGTTACAACAAATTTTGGCACATTTTAGTGAAAAAACACAAATTAAGCCACAAAAACATTTATTTTTGGCACTGGCTGAGCTCCATACGGTGTGTTTTTGTTGAAGATTCCTGGTCTCTGACGTCGCTCCTGCAGAACTGTGAACATGAACTCAAACACTTTTTATCAGCTTCTCCGAGCCTCGCGTTTCCCTGGAAACCAGATGTGTTTATGTTTAACTGAGGCTCAATAATGGCGGAAAGTTTAAGGTCCGTTTGCACAACAAAGACCCAACAAACATGGAACGTTTGTTCCTTTCATTACATTTACATAAAGACGTTCTGATCACCATCTGGAACGGTTCACATCGAAAAGGTGGAAAGCTCTCACCACGCCACTAGTGGGCGCCAGGTAGCAAACCTGAAGCCACATCTCTTTCTGTTCCCCCATCAGGCTCCGTTCCCCCATCGGGCTCCGTTCCCCCATCGGGCTCCGTTCCCCCAGATACGGGGAACACGCTCTGTGTGCCTGACGAGGCGCAGTGGGAAACGGAGGATTAGTTTCTCTGAATCTCTGAAACTCGTAGTTTGAGCTCTCGGTCTGTATTTCTCTAGATCAGAGCTCTGAACAGCAGGTGTGTTCTGCCACCTGGGCGAAGCAGAGATGCTGAGGGAACCGGATCCACTGAGGGAACCGGATGCGCTGAGGGAACCGGATCCGCTGAGGGAACATGAACTGCAGTAACACCAGCAGTCAGGAGTTTCTTCTTCTGGGGATTCAGGAAGCGGCTCTGTTGTGTCAGACGATACCTGAGCTGTGATTCCCCGACAGAAAAGATCCATTTATTCTGTCTACTGGACAACGGGTACCGGTCCGTTTCAGAACCGCTCTGGACCCGTTTTCAATCTGATCAGAGGAAACATTCAGTGGCTTCATGTAAAAGTAGAGAACAAACACAACAAACAACAGGGCAGATGCATCTGCCCCGGTTCTGTCCCGGTTCTGTCCCGGTTCTGTCCCGGTTCTGCCCCGGTTCTGGTCTTAAGGAAGTGGGTTTGAAAGATTTTCTTTGAATGTTTTTGTTCCATCGACGTTTTCAGAGGAATGTTTAATATTTTATTTCCAGAAAATGTCATGAAGTGAATGAAACTTTTTCTCCAGCCTGATGTATCAATGATTTATGAATCAATATCTGATCAAAGGGTTTTATTCTCTAGTAAACAACGTTCTGTGACCCAGTAAACAATATTTCAGTGCATTTATGTGGAAGCAGCAGAAACAAACATGTTTGGAACTGAAACGGGTTCTGTTCTGTTTCCTCAGGTCCAAATTACTCTGACCACTCATGACTGTGGAGGGATTTCTAAACGGGACGTCAAAATGGCCAAATTCATTGACAAAATTGCACTTTCAATGTAACGTCTTCACACGTTGTGCTGAGGTGTAATTTTAGTAACTGGGATTTTTCCACTTGGTTCTTTTGTTTTTCATCAATAAAATGTGTGAAAATGGACCAGAAGGAGGTTCTTCCCTCCGAGGCCTGATTCTGGTTTTTGGGGTGGAAAGATTGTAGATTTGACTCCGTTTTATCAGCGGCTGCTTGATTTTGGCTGCATTTCTCATTGCAGAAGGTAATAAAATAAATTTGAATAGTTTTTCTGCGTGGGACTTGGCAGGAAACGGCTTGTTCCTGACTCCGTCTTCCTCCTACAGAGTCGTATTTTTTGTTTTGGCGTTGGACCCCTGGAAGGTTTCCCTGTTTTTTATGTATTTATTCACTGGGATTCTTTGCAAAAGGCCAACACAAAGTGGTGCATAACTGCAGAGTAGAAGAAAAATGACAAATAAGAAATATGGAAACTGCTCAGCGTTTGCATTCAATCCCTTTCACTTCTATTCTTTTTCTGGTGCAACAATTGGATAAAACATCATTTTAAAATGTTGCTCTGCTGGTTAAAATCTGACTTTAGAAAACAAATTTGAGTCTTTTTAGGATTAAATCTTTGCATAAAGCAGCTTTTTCAGTTTCATCACATGCAGATGAAACTGTAACAACTTGGAAGAAAATGTTTTCAAAACTTTTATCATATTTTCTTTAACAGAGTTCAAACATTTCAACACAGATTGTCCAGATATTAACATTTATGATTAAATGTATCACAAATTTATAGCTGTTATTTTACTCATTTTTTAAAACTTGCTCAAGTTGAACAGATGAAGACATTTTTTATTTGCCTCATGTTCTGATCTTAGAGTTTAACTTCAGGATGGCAGGAGACATGAAACAGATCCACGTGTTTGAGTTTTCATTTATTGTGAAGCTAAATGTATTTTATTTATGTCTTGGAAACAAAAAGATACACTCAGTGCAGCGTTTCTGCTTGATGGTTGTTTTCTTTGCTCACGCTCCTGCAACAGTTGCTACTAGAAACACAGAAACAAAAAATGAGTTCATCAGTCACAGATAATTATTTAAAAAGCCAAATTTCACATTTGAATCTGAGAAAATATGATTTATGGTTACAGTACGAAATATTTAAACTTTCTGCTTTTGTCAATCTAAACACTGCAAGCAGATTTCATACTTTCCCAAACTTTATGACCAAATGGAAACTAAACGTTTTCGCCTCCTCCATCAGTTATGAGCCACTAAATAACTTTGACTTTTCCGATCCTTTGTTTTGGGAAGGTTAGCAGCGTTGCACCAGCAGCAGCAAATCAGCCGATGCTGTTTACAGTAACGAGAGTAAAAGATGAGCTTTAGCATTAGCATTAGGCTAACGGGCCGGTAATAAACAGGAGTTCATAAACAAAATAAACTTACTTACCTTCATGAACGCACATGAAGCCTGATTAGATCCGTGTGTCGCATCTAAATACGTCCGGGTGGAAACCAGACATCCACCCACATCCCAGGTTTCCTGAGATTGGAGTGAAAACCTGAGCATCATCTGCATATTTATCAGAGCTGATCTTATTCCGGTCAGTAACCTGAGCTGGCTAGATATTAAATAACATGGACTCCAGGACAGAACCCTGAGGAACCCCACATGTGATTTCTGTCTTCGTGTTAAGTTCTTATAACACAAAGAACTTCCTGTTCTTCTGTTTGGGATCAGACTTTCTGACTATTCACATAAATTAAATGTTCTGCTTTGTTCCTCGTTGTTCCAGCGGTTGGTCAACATGACGGCTCATCGGTGAACATTGTCGTTTATTTCTGTGAGCAGAAATCAGACAAATGTTGCTCTTGCTCCTGCCAAGCCGACGCTCATCATGAAAACAGAACCAGTGAGTTCAGGTGTTTTTAATGGCCTCCAGCTCATGTTGCTCATCTGTATTGTTTCAGCTGAACACATGTTGTTCTTGTTCCCAATTCAAACAGAAGAGCTAAATGTTCACTGGTTGCCAGTTAAAATGCTGGTTTCCATCTAGATCAGAGTTCTGGAAAATCTGCAACATTTTTCAGTCACATCTATTATATCTGTGCATTTATTAATTATATTACTTCAGGTTTTATTGTCTTCTAGCCGACTTCATGTTGTCAGACATGTTCTATCAAAATGAAGAGAAGCTAAACTCTGTCTCAAAAAATTAATCACATTTAATTCATTATTTAATAAAGAAGTTTGGATTTATACACAGCAAACAGTGTTTGGATTGTTTGTTGTGTTCAAAGCCACATTTTTAATTTTCTCTTTCAATGAAAGTCTGAGGGAGAAAACAGCCAGCAGCACATTAAAGAGGAAGAGTCACATGTTGGACATTTTTCTATTTCCATTCCAGTCTATGATTAAAAAACACCCCCTGTTTCTTGGCAATAAGTTTGTCGTGATTTTTGGTGTCTGGAAAACGAGCCGTTTCAAAATCTTCCGGAGCGTAGTGATCCCAGCTGATCTCCAGGGTTTGGTCAGCTGGTTTGTCTCTGTACAATGGCTGCTGGAAAAGACAAGACTTTAGTTGTTGACTGACTTGCTGCAGTCTGGTTGGTTGTGCAGGAGGCTCCACCAAGGCTTTTCAAAGATGTATAGTTTCATAACTGCCCACCTGTTTGCAGCCATTTTGTTGTGAGTGTAAACGGTGAGTTGGGGGCGTGGCCAGCAGCAGCTTGACTGAATTTAAAGCGACAGAGACCCTGAAACAGCTCAGACTGAAATCTTAGAATAATTTGGTGCTGCAAATTAGTGAACATGTTTTGTTTAGGCCACAGATGTGTCCTAATCTGTCTAGGAAGCAAAATGAGTCACCTTTAAATCTCAAGCTGATTAATAAATTCTGTTTCTTTATTGATAAGCAACAGAAAAATTAATTTTACAGTTTTCATTTCTGTTTCACTTAATTTTTTTAAATTAAGGGAAACAGCCGAGGCGAGCCGGGCCAGACCGGACCGAGGCGGGCCGGACCGGATCGACCCAGATGAGCCTCCTTCACATAATTGGCCTCAGCTGATGGCCAGAAGCTGCAAGCAGCCAAGTCGGCCCTCCATTAGTGAACTCCCTGCTTTCTGCCCTGTAATCCAGTTTGGGCTGCAGCTACTAATTCTGCACCGCCAGCAGTCCAGCTAACACACACACACACACACACACACACACACACACACACACACACACACACACACACACACACACACACACACACACACACACAGTGTGAGCAGAGCGACTGCAGGAGCAGAGGGGAGGAAATGACACGCTATGATTTGTTTTGTCTTTAGGATGAGAAAAATAATTCTCCTCAGCATAAATGTCCAGCCGTCCCACAGAGCAGAAGCTGCAGGGAGTTATTTACACCAGCGAGAGCAGAAACCAGCATCAGGCTCCTGGTTTCCCTCCAAGTCGCCGCGCAGCCAGATGGCAGCCATATATCTGCTGCTTTGGGCTCAGACAGCGCCACACGCAGGACGGCTGAAGTGGCTGCAGTGTGACAGCGAGGCTTTCTGAATCACCCTGGAGCCTGAGTGGCAGCAGGGGCAGTTGGGGGTGGGGCAGCAGGGGCAGTTGGGGGTGGGCAGCAGGGGCAGTTGGGCGCGGGGCAGCAGGGGCAGTTGGGCGCGGGGCAGCAGGGGCAGTTGGGCGCGGGGCAGCAGGGGCAGTTGGGCGTGGGGCAGCAGGGGCAGTTGCAGCTGCAGCTTGATGTTCGGCTCTGAATTTACAGCCTTTCAAAGATTTTCATGTTTTCTTCTCATTATGGCCAAAAAACATGAATCTATTAAACTGAGATTTTAGTTGAGAACATGCAAAAAAAAACATTTATGATTACAGATCTGCAAAGTGTGGCTTGCGTTTGAATTCAGCCTTTAATTTGGACATATTATGCAAAATTCACATTTTGAACATTTTTATTTTTTCATTTTGGTTTCAACTGTTTCCAAAACCAGAACCAGAGATTAAAATAAAAATCCATCACGTTTTTGGCAACAACTTCATGATTTTTGGTGTCTGGAAAATGAGCCCTTTCAAAAACCTCCAGATTGTTGAGTCACACTGCGCTGTTACCTAGCAACCGCAATCCAATCTGCTGCCTAGCAACTCCAGCTGATCTACAGCCAGTTTTCCTGCTGTACAATGGCTGCTGGAGGAGACAAGAGTTTAGCTATTAACTTGCTGGTTGGTTGTGCAGGAGGCTGCACTAATGCTTTCCAAAGATGTTTGATTGTTTGCAGCCATTTTCATGTGAGTGTAAATGTTGAGTTGGGGGCGTGGCCAGCAGCAGCTTGTCTGGATTTAAAGCGACAGAGACCCTGAAAGGCTCAGGCTGATTATGTGAGAATGATTTAGTGAAGTGAACGTAATGAACATGTTTTGTGTCGACCTTAGAGTGATCCTGACCTGCTAAATGAAGCGTAGAGCTGGTGTCCTGCTGCCTGTAGGACCCAGGTTTCTCAGTTAACATGAAGAAGAGCAGAGGTCAGGGTCAAAGTTCAATCCAGGGTTAGTTCATGAAACAATTCCCCAAGCTTTGAAGATTTCACAGATCACTGTTCCTCTGGAAATGGAAAGACTGCAGGACAAATGCAAACCTTGTTGCTGAATGAAAGAATAAGTAGAGAACCGTCCCAGAGGCTGAAGCCTCCGAGGGCCGATCCGTCTGATCCTGCAGAACCCGGATCAGACGGAGGAACAGCTGCTCAGCTGGATGGATCTGAACGTCTGTTTCATCTCACGACTCAGCGCTCATGTTTGGGTCGATGGTGCCCGACAGGCCCACCATGGCGGGTCGTGTTGGTGGCATGACCCCAGCTGACCCAGCTGGGGGTCACCGAGGAGACGAGTTGATGCTGCAGAGTTAGAAAGAGGAAATCTGAGATGAGATCCTGTGTTCAGCGTTTTCCATGCCTTTCCTTTTCCATGTCTTCAAGAGACTTCCTGTTGTCCTTCAGACGCTCAGGGGCAGATCTCTGGGGCAGAGCTTCAGTGGCTGACCTCTGACCTCTGACCTGACCCTTGGGTTCCACAGTGGACCTTCTGCCAGCTGCAGAACATTTCCAGAACCAGAGACTAAAATCTCCAATCAGAGAAACTTTGATTCCTGCAGCAGAACAAACTGACAGACCAGAACCTGCAGCTGGAGTTCTGACTAGAACCCAGAAGATGGAGACACCGCCCGGTTCTACACCGGTTCTACACCGCCCGGTTCTACACCGGTTCTACACCGCCCGGTTCTACACCGGTTCTACACCGCCCGGTTCTACACCGCCCGGTTCTACACCGGTTCTACACCGCCCGGTTCTACACCGGTTCTACACCGCCCGGTTCTACACCGCCCGGTTCTACACCGCCCGGTTCTACACCGCCCGGTTCTACACCGCCCGGTTCCACACCGCCCGGTTCTACACCGCCCGGTTCTACACCGCCCGGCTCCACACCGCCCGGTTCTACACCGCCCGGTTCCACATCGCCCGGTTCTACACCGCCCGGTTCTACACCGCCCGGTTCCACATCGCCCGGTTCTACACCGCCCGGTTCTACACCGCCCGGTTCTACGGTTCTACACCGCCCGGTTCTACACCGCCCGGTTCTACGGTTCTACACCGCCCGGTTCTACACCGCCCGGTTCTACACCGGTTCTACACCGCCCGGCTCCACACCGCCCGGTTCTACACCGGTTCTACACCGCCCGGTTCTACACCGGTTCTACACCGCCCGGTTCTACACCGCCCGGCTCTACACCGCCCGGCTCCACACCATCTGCTGTTGCCGTTGCTGGAAACAGCAACAGCAGGTTCTACACCTTACTGACCTGCAGAAATGTTTTTTTTGTGAAAATGTTTTTTGTGTTTTATTTCCTTCCAGTTTGGTGTGTGCATGTTGTCATGGTGATTTATGCTGCAGCAGCTGCATCTTATCTCGCAGTAAGTGGATAAAAACATGGTGGAGTGAAGCTGCTGCTGCTGCTGCTGCTGCTGCTGCTGCTGCTGCTGCAGTTTTCTGCCTGTTGCGCCTGCAGGAATGTGTTGAACAATAAGTTGATGTCGCTCCTCTGGAGAACACGCCCTGAACCCGCTGGCGCCGCGCCATCGCAGGAGGACAGAATCAAGTCTTTCCAAGGCGTCTGCACAACGCCGCTGCAGCAGCCCGGCTTCTGCAGCAGCCCGGCTTCTGCAGCAGCCCGGCTTCTGCAGCAGCCCGGCTTCTGCAGCAGCCCGGCTCAGAAATGAGACAAAAGCTGATTTTTCCCAGGCAACTGAGTGTCTTAACTAGTTTATCATTTTCTAACTCAATGTTTTGTGAAATTCCTCCAACATGTTCGGCGCTGAGCTGCAGCAACACCTTCCCTCTGATTCATCAGTCATAATGTTTGACTTCCTTTCAGTTTCTCCATTCATCTGCAGTTCCTGATGCGCTGGTTGAATCTGTGGTATTTTTAATCTCAGGGTGAATAAACGTAATAAAACCAGGTCGGCTTTCTGCTGCCTCCTCTCTGATCCCTCAGTGACGTCGGCTTCGTCAGGTGCTGCAGCTCAGAGCTGGATGGAGTCACAACATTTTCTTATGACTCGTGTAATTACAGTGATTCATGCTGCTGTTCTGAACTGCAAACTTGTGTTTTCAAATATAACCACCAGATTCATAAATTAGAGGGTAAAATAGCAGCTGAGGCTAAATGTTGGTTCATTAAATCATCTGATGCTGTTATCATGTCAACTGAGGGAACAACCATAATAAAACATAACACCAACTTATCTGCACTGAGTCACTCTGGATTCATTCACTCACTTTGTGCAACAGCTCAGACCCGAAGCTTTCATGGAGGAAAATCACATCTAATCACCTGAGAAGATTGATTTCTGTTTGGATTAGGATTAAATCTGGAGCTTCTATTCAGATTACACTGCAAAACCAAGCAGCTTGGTTTAGTTTCTACCTCAGTTCACCTGACATGAGACAAAAATAAGTACATTTTCTATTAGTCAATAATTCCTTAATATTATTGACTAATATTTTTCACTTATACAAGATATTTGTTCCATTTTTATGTGAAATAATCTACCAGTGGAACTGGTATGTTTTAAATCAATATTAAAGAATTATTGATTTAAAATTAGCTTGAATTGTCTTATTTCAAGTGAACTAAGATATTTACTGTAGAAACAAGATTTAAAACACTTGGTAAGATTTTGTTTTTACAGTGTAGATGCAATTATTAGGCGTGTCTCAATCCAAGTTTTTCACTTCCAATCCAGTATCGTGTCAAACATTTATTACATATTTTGTAAAGGAGTGTAAGGAAAGTTCAGTCAGACTTTATGACTCAGCCGGGCCGGACTAAATGCTGGAGCGGACTGATTCCATCAGAGATTCAACATGCAGGTCGATATCCGATACTTTATCAATATCAGATTGATACTCCTGGTTATTACAATTTATTATAACTCCCAGATATGCCAGTTGTGGCGCCCCCTGCAGGTCACTTATTTGACACCTTTAGATAGAAAAAGTTGAAATCTCGTAGCTTTAAACCGATTTGGTTTAAATCGGTTTGTGTTTCAGTTCGTTTGTTCAAGGCAAATGGAAAGTATCTGAATCTGGCTGCAGCAGCGGAGGCTGCTGCGGCGGCAGCTGCTGCAGCCTCTGTGGGAGGCCTTTTGTTTCTGCAGATCTTGTTTTGTAAATCAGGGCGTTCTCACTGGGCAGAGGACCAAATGTCAGTCGGAGTGATGAGGCGCCTCCCATGAAGCTCTGAATCATGTCTGTTAAAACCTGACAGACGTAAATGTGGCGTCCTGATGTGTCAGGAAGGACATGATCCGGCCTTTCTGTAGCTTATCCACTAAATTTAACTGAACAAGTTGAATATCTTCATCACACGATGGAAGAATGAACCGGAGCAGACAGAGGATTCACGGTCTGAAGTGAAAAACAGCTGCAGAGAAAAACTGAATCAATTATGTCCAACTTCACTTCCCAGAAACATTTTCAGTAACTCATGTCATCGTCCACTTCCTGAAAAACATGCAGTAATTAGTTTCAGACGCGCTGCAGAACACTGACCTGATTTTATCACTAATATTTAAAACTATTGCCATCTTTTAGGCTGGGAAGGTCGTCCTGACTATTGGAGCAATAATCGATTCTGGGTCAATAAGGTCGTTTTGTTTTGCCCAGCAGGAAAACTACAACTTTTTCTGTCAGACTGGAGTTTCTTCTTAGACCTGACTCAGTTTTTGAGTTTCATTTGTGACTTTTATGCAAATTTATGTTTTAATTATACTAAATGATTTTCAGGAGCTCTCTGAGGCTGCAGTGTGTAACTTTTATAAAAAATGTTAATATTTTTTGAATCCATCTCCATGTCAGACAGTTTGAGACAGAATTTATGGAAAAATCAATCTTCCATGTTTTCTCCCAGTGCCAACTAGAAACAGCCAATCAGAGCCAGGAGGTGGGTCTTAGTGCTGTCAATCACTCTTCTTTTGCTCGTTGCTATGCTACAGCTAGCATCGTCTGCTGTAAAGCTAGTTAGCATAGCCACTGATGATGGCAGATAAACTGTTTTCCTTTAATGGTAAGCTGTTTCTCCTCCATTAACACATTTAGCAGCGAGTACATGAGCTTGTTTGACAGTGCTAAGTCCCGCCTCCTGGCTCTGATTGGTTGAATTTGGTTCATTTCTTTAGACAGTAACATTAGCTCTGGAGGAGATCCATCTGCTCACAGAAGACAATGCATCATGGGAAACTAACATATGTAAGACGTTGGCCAGCCAATCAGCGCTCATGTTGCTTTGTGCTAATTGGCTGTAGCTGCAGGAGTGATGCATTTCCTGTTAGGATTGATACCTAACAGTAAATATCTGTATTATTTTTACCGATTTAGATCAGGCTGTTTCTCAGTAATTGATTGTGACTGGCTGAACTGGTCAATGTTTGTCACTAACTTCCAGATTGACTTGTTTTAACCATGCTGTTTTTAGAGTGTCGCCCAGGTAACGCATCCAGTGACCAATCCTGTTCCTCCAGTTTCCCTGCAGGTTTTAGATATTATATTTACTTCACCTGATCCAAAGGAATTAATCACTCAACTCAGCTTTCAGCATCTATGCACCAAAACTTTGGAACAAACTTCCAGACAACTGTAAAACAGCAGAAACCCTGACTGCTTTTAAATCGCAACTAAAAACGCACCTGTTTAGAGTTTCATTTGAAATGTAATATGTAACAATGTATTGTCTATTCTATGTTGCATGACTTTGTGTTCTTGTGTTTATGATGTAAAGCACTTTGAAATGCCTTGCTGCTGAAATGTGCTATACAAATAAAATTGATTGATTGATTGATTGATTGTTGTCAATATTATCATCTGTTTCCCAGAACAGTTTAACTGGAAAATGTGATCTGATTATCACCAAGGATGTTTGATTTTAGTTTTATCTGTTTTTTGTTGTTGTTAGTTTATCTTAGAATTCCGCCGATATTTTTCCCATTAATGCGCAGTTTTTGCACCATAACTGTTCCGTTTTCTTCATCGGGTTTGCGGGGATTTCCAGAGAAAAACTCTTCAAATATTTACCAGGTATAAAGCGGCGCTGAACTTTGGCCTGCGTGTGCGCGTGCGCGTCCGCGCCTCGTTTACAGCCGCAATCAGGAAAACTATTGGAGACGTTTTACGACAGTTTGCGCGGTTTGTTTTTGTTGCGAATCACCGCGGTGCGGCGGCGGCGCGGCGCGGTGTGGCATGGTGGCGGTGCGGCGCGGCGGCGGTGCGGTGCGGCGCGTCTTGCTGCCTGAGGATTTCTAACCAAAGCCAAGAGCTGCAGCTTCAAGCAATGCGCGTGCGCGCCTTAAATAAACGCCGCGCGCCGCCGGTGGTCTGAGGAGTGAACAGCTAAATATTCATATTCACAAAACTTTAATATACCAGATAATCGGAAACGGTGCAGTTTAGACTTTCCTGCTAAATGATGACAAATAAATGAAATGATGAAAATGATCCATTAAACACTGAAAGGCAGAAAATGACAAACATTGAACGAAAAGAAACTTCCTGCTGTTTATGAATAAAATATCAATTAAATTAATGTTTGAAGTAAAAATTAATAGGAAAAAAATTCTAATCTGAGCAACAAGGAAAATAAAAGTTAATTCTTAGGATTAGAAATATTACTCCAATGTTTGATTAAAAGCTTTAATAATAAAGCAAAATATATTTTATAAACAGTTACGCTCTAATCTATAAATGACATTTTAAATCATTTGTGTTTAATAATTAATTCTGACCATATTTCAGTGTTTTATTAACAGCTGCCTCTGATCCTAATCCCTCAGATTACCTATCAGGTTAAACACTAATATCAGTGTAATGGCAGTAATATAGATAATACAGATATGAGGATTTCTGCAGGTGTCAGAACAGCAGATATGATGTTGACTGAATGAGCAGAGCGCTTATGAGACAGATTCTAATCATTTTTACTGATTTATTCAATGCAAACTGCAGGATTTCTGAGCTTTGGTTGATCATAAATGATCAGTTTTTAACTTTCTAATTCCTCCTTCAGTCTCGATGAAAGCGAATCAAATCAGTTAATAGAACATAATTATTTTGAAGTGAAGCTAAATATTTAAATGAACCTTTTCAGTTTCTGGTTTATTCAGACACATGTTACATTAAACACCAGAACTTTGGATCATTTTAGAAACAGTTTTACATTAAATCACGTCAGTTAAACATTGTTGGTTTTTTTGAGCAGATAAAATGAGAAGCAGTCGGTGGCAAAAAGCACAAAGAAGCGTTTATAAAATATGTACAATAAAGTCAAGATCTCTTCTTTTTTTCA
This sequence comes from Poeciliopsis prolifica, assembly GCF_027474105.1. Taxonomy (NCBI): domain Eukaryota; kingdom Metazoa; phylum Chordata; class Actinopteri; order Cyprinodontiformes; family Poeciliidae; genus Poeciliopsis; species Poeciliopsis prolifica. The sequence continues at coordinate 359,888 of NW_026562504.1, read as the reverse complement.
CCTCTTTAACATCAATTACTGTCATGTTTTGTAATTATTGTAATTAATAATCCCTCTTCAGCGGTTCCGTTCATTTCACCTCCGACATTTTCTGTCTTTTTATTTTTTATGAATTGAAAATTTAATTCAAAAACGAACAACGAGCAAAACTTGTGGCTCCGTTTCGTACCTGTCATTTCCAAATGGATTCTGGGTTTTTGCTCCGAGGGTCATTTTTCTTCTTGTTATTTTTTAGTCGTTTTTTGGCGCCATGTTCTTTTTCCAGGTACGAAACGGAACCAGCTGCTGATCAATTTCTGCTCATCAGAAACGAAACGGATGAAAAAAATATTCCTGAAAATATCAAATGAAATATTTGGAGTATTTTTATAATTTTTTGGTTTTGAATAGTTTAAGTGCGTCGCTACGACATGGAGCCACCAAGCAGCTCCGCCGGTACCGGAACCAGAATCCCAGTTTGTATTTACAGTGAAATATGTACAGTGCAGCAGAAACACGTCTTCATTATTTAGAAAAGGATCCCGGATGTTTCAACCCGCAGCATCCTTTTTTCTCTCAGGGAAAAGTTGAGCGCAGGGATCCGGGTCGGTTCGGGTGCGGGTTGGGTGAGATGCGGATCCTGCGGGTCGGTTCGGGGCCCCGCGGCCCGTCAGCTGTTGTACTGGCAGGCGTTGAGGCTGGAGCCGGGGCTCTGCAGGCCGCTGTAGCCGAACGTCGGGTGCTGCTTGGACTTCAGTCTTAGGGTGGCCAGGCTGGAGTTGCACGTGTCCCGGTAAACGCTGTACGGCGAGCCGGGAGGGCCATACGGACACGCGGAGGACGACATGGCCGAGTTGATGCCAGAGGTTCCGATGCCGTTCAGGTTGCTGATGTTGTTGAGGCCCGGGGCCGCCATGCCGGGCACCGCGGAGTGGCCCATGCCGGACGCCATACTCATGGAGGAGATGGAGTTCGGCGCGGAGAACATGGACTGCGAGGTGAGCGGACTCATGGAGTTGAAGAAGGTGAAGTTCTTGGTGGACAGCGGCGCCGGGGCCAGGCCCTTGTTGGTCCAGTTGTTGTAGGTGTAGGTCGGGTACATGTCTTCGTAGGGCTGCATGAGGCCGCTGAACTGCGGCAGGTAGCTGTTCTTGCACAGGTCCATCTGCTGGTTCCGCTCCCGCTTCCTCCACTTGGCCCGGCGGTTCTTGAACCACACCTGGAAGGTAAACACTGCGTCACTACCGCAGGCTGCCAGCCGCACTATTCAGCTCCAGGCTGGTCACTGAGTCACGGTGACAATAATCGGAAAATCCAGATTGGTGTCAAAAACCGAGAGCGAATATAATAAAGATTCATGCAGATTCTATTTATGATGCAGGAAAATCATTTCATGCATTTAGAAACATGTATTCATTTTTTAAATAAAATATCACTTTAGCAAAATTATTTACACCAATAATAATAATAATAATAACATAAATAACAATAATTATAATAATAATAGTAATAATAACAATAATAATAATAATAATACAAATAATAATTACTCTGATAATAATAATGATTTTATTATTATTATCAGCTCGTCTGTTTTTCTTCCTCATCGTGGGTTTTTCACGGAGCTGTTTTTACTCCCGTGGGTCCGTGAACGTTACATGAATCATTAAAATCATTTTATCTGTTTTTTAGTGTAAAGCTCTTCATTAAATATAATATATAAATATGCGCCGAACATTTTTAAATCGCTTTGCAATAATTTATTTCTGAACATAAAACAATAAACAATTTATTGGTTAATATTTCTGCGTCTGAATTAATTTAATACATAAATACTGAAGTTATGCTACATCATTTTAATGCTTATTTTCTGGACAGCAAAACCTCCAATAAAATATAATTTGTCAATTAAAAAACACAAAATGATTTTTTGTAAATGAAACTACAGAATCTGATCGCATCAAATAAAGTTCAAAATCTAATCATATAAAATCAAAATCAGTTGATAAAAAGACGCAGTTTGACCCGTTTGCGCCATTTGACTTTAATGTGAAACTCCTGCGGAGTCACTGCGTTTATATGATCCGCGCGTCAGAATAAAACCAGCAGCTGGGGCCGAACCGGACCGGACCGGACCGGACCGGACCGAGCCGCCAGTCTGCGGAATCGTTTTTAACTCATAACTGAAACAGTAAGTGGATCCGTCCCGTGAAGAGGATTCATAACATAAATCATTTGCAGAAGCTGCTGCAAAAAAATGAAGGAGAAAAATCAAAGCGACCGGAAGCGATTAGAATAAATTCATTTGATTTTTCTGATCTGCAATAATTCAAAATGTCCCGTTTAACAGAAATATGCTTTATTTTTTATAAAGTGCACGACAGAAAACTGCAGCTGGTGCTCCAAACCCAACGGAACCGGAACATTCCAGAACCGACTCTTCATTTCCACAGAAAGTTTCACGTGGCTGCGCGGGAAAACGGCCCAAAGTCCCGCCAGAACCGAACGATGAAAAACGATGAAGAGGAAATATTTCATGTTCTGGTGTCGTTCAGTTTGTGATTAAACGGAGCAAAGATCCGAACTGGACCTGATGCAGGTCCAAACAAGCTGGATGTTTCCTGATGTTTATCAGTTTTTGGATGTTGATCAGGAAAATTATTGAAATAATTCGCCTTTGATCCGAAACATTTGAAATGAATTTCGATCCGAAAAACTAAAATCTTTCAAACTCATGAAGGTCAAACTGTTTGACCCGGAATGTAAATCCTAAAGTTCACTGCTGCCGTCATAAAATCAGACATTGTGATTTCAAATCGATCGGACTGATTAGTGAAATGTGGACGCGGTTGTCCTACCCGAACCCTGGCCTCGGTCAGGTTGGTCCAGACGGCGATCTCCTCCCTGGTGCTCATGTCCGGGTACCGGTTCCTCTGGAACGTGGCCTCCAGCTCCTGCAGCTGCTGGCTGGTGAAGTGAGTCCGCTGCCGCCGCTGCTTCTTCTTCTTCGGGTCGTCGGCGCTGCCGTCATCGCTGCGCTGCTCCGCGCTGCGCTCCTTGTCTGCGGGAACAGAAAGCGGCGGTGCGGTGAGGACGCGCGGCGCTGCGGCGCTGCGGTTCTGCTCCAACGTTTCACACGCGGATTCAGTTTCCAGGTTGCAAAACAGCGAAAGGTTTGAAGGAGCAGCGCGCAGAGCCTGAGGCCAGACATTTGCAAGTATTTTCATAAAACTTAGACAGAGAAAGAAAAGCAAAGATTCGCACATTTCCAAGCGGAACCAAAAGCCGCATGTTCACCTTTAACCTGTGAATATTTCGCTGCATTTCACATTGATGCTATTTATGGTTTATTTTTTGGCTCCGCACATTTTCCGTGACCCAGTCCGGGATCCCGCCCGCTGATTGGCTCAGGCAGCGCAAAACCGGACCAGAACAGATCTGGGTTCTGCTGGCGCGTAAATGAACGTCCCGCTGCGGGTTTCTCTGCTTTCTGCGCAGCAACATGATTTGCGCTCAGTGAAAGTCTGGATCCGTCCGGCGGTATCTACCTGCCAGCTCTGCGTCTGACGACTCGCTGCTGGAGTTCTCCAGAACCCGTCCGGCCTCCGCTGGTCTCTGTAAATGAAACGCGGCGGCCACGTCACGGGGCGGCGCGGCTCTCACGGCCTCCGAGATTCTGTCCAAATTCATGCCACCTTAAAGAGAAGGATGCGGACAGTGAGAACCTGGAGAGTCCAGCGGCTGCGACACGGAGCTCCAGAACCACACCGGAACATGAGCGGCGCGTTTCCACCACAGGTTCGGATTCCCCAAAACCCACAAAGTTCCTGTAGAGGTGAAGCGACGCGAGGCATCAGGCAGCGGTTCGGCTCGGCTCGGTTCGGTCCGGTCTGCAGCAGCGCCGCTGTGCTGTGCGCTCTGACCGACTCGGGGCTCCGACTGTCAGGCAGCAGATCCTCCTCCTGCCGCTCGGAACCTCCCAGGCCGACAGTCCAACCCACTGAACCTGCGGCACCACACCGGGGCTATGACGTCACGGTGACCCGACCGACCGATGTCCCGCTGATGTAAAAGTCCAAACGGCTCGGCTTGTTGGAAAACATTGATGAGAATCTGGCAGCAGATTCGGTTCGGTTTGATTTGGGCTCCAATAGAAACTTTATGGATTAAAAAGGGGGCGTGGCCAAAACGGATCAGTTTTATAAAGCGGCGCCTTTAATAACAAATAATCAATAAATCAAACTTGTTGCTTCTCTTGTCACAAGTTCATAAATATTTCATGTTGGTATTATTAATATTTCTGCGGTGGATTCAGGAGCCGCGTTGTGTTATTCATGTTTGCTGCGCTCCTTAACACACACACACACACACACACACACACACACACACACACACACACACACACACACACACACACACACACATTCTGGTCTATGTGTGTGTGAGCTGGATAAAGATTTTCTGCCTCATTGTGTTGGACAAACGATGAGCTGATGGATGAAACATGAATGATCAGAAAACCTGCTGTGATTCTGACAGCTGCTGATTATCTAAACAACTGACACACACACACACACACACACACACACACACACACACACACACACACACACACACACACACACACACACACAGCTGCTGCTCTCTCACCTTTAGATCTCTACACAGAAAAACAGCGAAACGCTAACATCAATTTTTCATCTCCGTATTTTAAATGAGGATTTTATTTTAATCAAATTATACTGAAGGAAACTAGAAGCCAAAACTAAAACATGGAAAACATGTCAGCCAGTTTTCATTGTGTTGGTTTACATGTTGAAGTGAATGAAGTTGTATAGAAAATTATAATTACTGTCTAAATGAGTGAGAAAGTACAATTACTGAGCAACTTTTGAATAAATCTTTTTTACAGTGCTGAACTTTTGACTTCACTCATTTTATCATAAAGTATTTCTGCATTTTCTTCCCAGTGAATGTAAGTCAAACATGTTTTAACCAGAAACTCAAACCTGTTAAAGGTTCTGAAGTTTCGATTGAAATAATATTTTTATTTTGGCAAACTTTATGTTTCGGTTTCTTATATGAATTTATGTCATTTTCTTCCTTATACCAAAATTTCTACTTAACTTTATATTTTGGTTTGTCTGATGAGGTAACTAGCATGATGCTAAACATTAGCATCATGATAGTTAGCATCAAGCTCGTTAGCATCATGCTAAAAGATTTGTTCTCTTCAAAACTAAAATCTACCCAGAATCAATAGAGACGAATAAAGTTATCTAAAATATGAAAGTAGATGAATTCCTGATAGTCGTTTAAAGTTTTTCTTGCTGCTTTCTGTGAATACGCCGCTGCTGTTGGCCGCCTCCTACTGGCCTGGCTGTCCTAACCAGCAGCTCATATCATTTGTCTTCCTACTTAATCTATTTTAAAAAAACTCCTATTTTATAAAGTTTAAATGTTAAAGTTTTACACATTCAACACAACCTTTATTTTACAGCATATAGAAAATTTCACAATAATCAAACATTTGTTTCCAGAATCTGAAAGTTTTCAGGTTTTATGCAAAATGTGAATGTTTGTTCTAGAGTTCAGATAAAATCCAACTGATTAATCCATATTATTTCAGAGAAAAATAAATTTATTTTGATTCTAGTTTATTTTGTCAAATGGAACAAAGAAGAAATATATTTCTAAAATGTTTCACTCATTGAAATTATATACATCTTTCCTTTTGAATATCAACATTATCATTTTCATTTTGCACAATTAAAACTAATTAATGAAGAAGAATATAATCAGTGAAACCTGACTTGTAGTTGCTGAGTTTGCTTATGCATCAGGCCGGCTTTCTGTTCAAAATAACCAAAGTAGAAAAAACTTTTTTTTCACTTTAGACTCTTTAAAGTTTATGAAATGAGTCTATTTTCAGCATATTCTTTATGTAAAGATTCTAAAGATTCTCTATTTCTGGTTCATGAGTCTTCAATTCATTTCATTTTCTACACTCACTGACATGAACAAACTCATTTGTCTGAAGAAATCTGGAGGTCAAAGGTCAAGTCTTTCCTACTGTGGTTCGAACATTTCAACAAAGACGGGAACGTTGGTGTCCAGGAAAAATGACATTTTCAGTGTTTATTTCAGCTAAATTAATAAAAGACTTTCCAGCATTTAATATCTGTAATAATTCTGAGCAGAGAGTCTGACGGTCACTCTGGACTCTGGACTCTGGTCTTTAGTCTCTGGACTCTGGACTCTAGTCTCTGGTCTCTGGTCTCTGGACTCTGGACTCTGGTCTCTGGACTCTGGTCTCTAGTCTCTGGTCTCTGGTTTCTGGTTTCTGGACTCTAGTCTCTAGTCTCTGGTCTCTAGTCTCTAGTCTCTGGTCTCTGGTTTCTGGTCTCTAGTCTCTGGTCTCTGGTCTCTGGTCTCTAGTCTCTGGACTCTGGTCTCTGGTCTCTGGTCTCTAGTCTCTGGTCTCTGGTCTCTAGTCTCTGGTCTCTGGTCTCTGGTCTCTGGTCTCTAGTCTCTAGTCTCTGGTCTCTCGTCTCTGGTCTCTAGTCTCCGGACTCTGGTCTCTGGTCTCTAGTCTATGGACTCTGGTTTATGGTCTCTAGTCTCTCGTCTCTGGTCTCTAGTCTCTGGACTCTGGTCTCTAGTCTCTGGACTCTGGTCTCTGGTCTCTAGTCTCTGGTCTCTGGTCTCTGGTCTCTGGTCTCTAGTCTCTGGACTCTGGTCTATGGACTCTGGACTCTAGTCTCTGGTCTCTGGTCTCTGGACTCTGGTCGTTTTGGGTTTTCAGCAGCAGGTCGTCTTTGTCTTCGGTTGGTTTTGGTTTTTGATCAAATGTTCAGGCGAGTCGAAGCGAACGGAGCGACTTCCTCCTGTTTGCTCAATTCTGTGTTTGGTCAGTTTGACCGAAAGCAGAGCCGGCCAGAGTCACAATGGATCCGCGCCGCGCCCCATCAGGAGCCATTGCTTTAAAGCAGAGGGTCACAGGTTTGTGTTGGTGGTATTTAGTTTTAGCTTCAGTTTAATTCTTTTACTCTGAAAAATAATCATTTAAAATAATTTGATCAATTTTGTTTAAAATGGCGAAGCTTTCATTCAGACACTCGGCGATAAACCACCGAACTCCAGTAACTCCGGTGGATCAGTGGATCAGCAGCCCGGTGGATCAGTGGATCAGCGACCCGGTGGATCAGTGGATCAGCGGCCCGGTGGATCAGTGGATCAGCAGCCCGGTGGATCAGTGGATCAGCGACCCGGTGGATCAGTGGATCAGCGGCCCGGTGGATCAGTGGATCAGTGGCCCGGTGGATCAGTGGATCAGTGGCCCGGTGGATCAGTGGATCAGCGGCCCGGTGGATCAGTGGATCAGCGACCCGGTGGATCAGCGACCCGGTGGATCAGCGACCCGGTGGATCAGTGGATCAGCGGCCCGGTGGATCAGCGGCCCGGTGGATCAGTGGATCAGCGACCCGGTGGATCAGCGGCCCGGTGGATCAGCGGCCCGGTGGATCAGTGGATCAGCGGCCCGGTGGATCAGTGGATCAGAAACACTTTGTTACGTGAACCGGAGCGAAGGTTTAGTCGCCGCGAGTTAGAGTGACACGTTTCCACGGTAACGCAGCGTTTAACCCGGATCTGTTTTCAGGTTTTACTTCAGAAAAAAACTTTAATACCAAAACAATGTTTAATGAAAGTGATAAATTCAAACATGCACTGTAAAACACAAAACCAACTTCATTAATATTGATGAAAAAGTTCGAGTTCCTCTGCAGATTATTTCACTTAATAAAACATTTAATAATCTGCATGTTGAACTCGAAGCTTTTCATCAATATTAATGAAACTCTCAGTTGTTGCTGAAAGTTTCCTGTTAGTTTAGTTTATTTTCAGATATTTATTAAGATATTTGCTCCATTCATCCAAACTCCTCGGTACGTTTTCGTGTTTTTGCAGTGTAACAGGCCAAGTCACAGGCTGAACTTGTATTAAAACTGTAATTTTAATTTGCATCATCTGTAAATCTGGAGCGTTTGGATGTTGGAGTGGATCAGCGACCCGGTGGATCAGCGACCCGGTGGATCAGCGACCCGGTGGATCAGCGCTGCGGTTTTCTGGCTCGGCTTCGTTCTGCGGCTGATCGATGGCGGTTATCTAAATACTCCAGCCTCCATCTCGCCTTCGTCCTTCTCCTGCACTTCTGCGTGTGATGGATGAGTTAAAAAGCCTTTCCATCCGGCTGACGGGTTAAAGGTCCAGCAGCAGCGCAAACATTCATACTGTTTTCTGTCTGCTGTCCACGATGTAAAAATAAAGTGTGTGAGCCTCATTAATCACAAAGCGAACACTCGGAGGGAATAAAAGTGCAGTTTTTTCCCCTGCAGCTGGAAAACAAAGCAGATTGAAAGCGAGACCAGCAGCGGAGATGTAACCGGAGCCGCCGGGTAACTGGAGAAGCGCCGGGCAGATTATCGCCCTGGTGACGGTTCCCCTGCGTGGGCCGAGGCCCGTTTGACCTCCGACTCTGACATCCAAACAGCGCTAAAGAACAACGGCTAATGAGCAGAAAAACACAGAAATCCCCTCTGATGGAGCCGATAAAATCATTCAGAAGCAGCAGAGCAACGAGCGAGCCGGCCTGAGGCACACGCAGAGCCGGCCTGAGGCATACGCAGAGCCGGCCTGAGGTAGGCTATACGAAGAGCCGGCCTGAGGTATACGAAGAGCCGGCCTGAGGTATACGCAGAGCCGGCCTGAGGCATACGAAGAGCCGGCCTGAGGCACACGCAGAGCCGGCCTGGCATACGCAGAGCCGGCCTGAGGCATACGAAGAGCTTTCACAAGAAAACTGCAGAAAACTAAACTCTGTCAGATCTTCTTCATGTTTAAAATCGATTTGAACGTTACAATTTATGGGAAAGTTTTATAAAATCTGAACTTTATTACATCATAAACATTTCCATCAGCAGTGGAAACACGAGACGTTTGTTTTCTGAAATGTTCTCTGCAGAGCAGCCGTATTTTTATTAGAAATAAAAACATTCACTTTACTGGAACATTTGAGGCTAAAAATCTCTCAAAGAATATTTTAAATCTATAAAATCTATAAGAATTGTTCATTCATTTTTCTGAAAGGCAGTAAATTTTTAAATCTAAAATACATATAAACTTCAAATGTTTAGATTTTTGTGTATTTTCCAGATAATATTGCATGTTTTCTGCAGGACAGTAAAACGCTTCTCCAGAAAAACCTAGAAATAATTTTCACTTCTCCAGCTGATGACTGTGGGCAGAGCCGGCCCGAGTATAAGCGAGCTAAACGTTGCTTTGGTTCTTCCAGGCCAGCAGGGGGCCCCCAAGGTTGCCCACATTTTATCACAGCGTCTCTGTGCTTTGTGTTAAAGTTGATCCACTTCTTAAAATCAAAAATATTCAGAGGTTTCAAGCAGTAAAACCAGTAAAGTCAGAAATTAATTATATTGTTTGTGTTTCATATTTTTGGCAGCTTGCAGATAAATCTACATAAACAATCATTTTTTGTTTTTTTCTGTCATTTTAGTTTAACTTTGAAACTAAAACCTGTCCTGGTTTGTAGTTTTATTGTTTCTGTGAGCAAAACAGCTGCTCATTTATTAAATATGTTTTATCATAAATCTAATTGTTTTATCTAAATGTGTCTCATTTAGATAAAACATCTAATCTATTTTTCCTTTCATCTGCAGGTAAAAGCAGAAATCTGCTTCAGCTAAAAATCATTTCATTTTTACTTCTTGATGTTTGAAACGGGATTATGAAGCCGCGCATCACGTGACTCCTGATTTTATCATAATAATAGTTATTATTTTATTATAATAATAATAATTATTATTATTGCGATTATTTCATTATATATTATTATTAATATTATTATTATCATTATTTTATTATCATTATTTTATTATTTTATTATTATTATTATCATCATCATCTGATTTTTTTTCAAATCATTTCTCGCTCATTTCGCTCCAGTTATTCTGTTTGATCATTTCGTCATTAATGATCGATCAGGAAAAAACGCCGCGCAGCTTCAAATGTCAAATTAAAGTGAATTAAATGATGTTTTTATTTTTCTCCATAATGTTTGAAACAATAAAAGTGAAATAAGTCGCTGTGTGAATCTGACGGGACCAGCAGAACCAGAACCAAAATGTTTTATAATTTCACTCAATTATTTAGAAATGAAACAAACGTTAAACCTTTATGATTACAGTTAGTAAACATTTTTATTATAGATTTTGAAATGTTTCAGTAAAAATTTATGAGTTAATTCCGTCACTTTTCGCGCTCCTTTATTTGCACATGAACATTTGATAATTCCGCACATCTGCGCGTTTCAGTCCTGAAGCATAAACTGCGACTGAACTATAAGTTTTCATAAAAGGAGATTTATGTGAAGTGAATCCGCTCACACAGATGAAGATGTTGGTTCTGGTTCTGGTTCTGGTTCTGGTTCTGGTTCTGGTTCTTACCTGAGTCTCCGCATGGAATCACGTTCTTGGACAAATTCAGCTCCATTCCAGATCCCTGCGCAAAAAAGCACATATTTTATTAAACATATTCAACCTGAACGGCCTGCAGCTTTCTGGATCACACACACACACACACACACACACACACACACACACACACACACACACACACACACACACACACACACACACAGTGTGTAAATCTCTCTCTTTCCCTTCAGCCGAGCAGAAACTCAACAGAAATATTAAATGTTTCCTTGATTTTCCGCACAGCCGTAAAATTGCGCCTTTTTTGCGCCATAAGCTTTTATCATTAAATCGTGCAGCTTCATGAACTCTCTCTTTCTGCGCAGTTGGTCTCATGATGTTCCCAGTGACTCACCAGTTTGGTTCCCAGTAGAGAGAAGAGCTGAAGGGAGAATCCTGCCCGCGTCCCATGCAGGTGTTCAGTAAATCCAACAAAGTGCGGTCCGTGCGTGGAGCTGCGTGGGGCTGCGTGACGCTGCGTCCGCGGTGACCGCCGCTGTGTTTCCTCCGCGCTGCGCTGCGTCGCTTTTCTCCTCCCGCGCTGCGCTGCACCCTCGCCGTGACGTCACCACGCCCCCGTCACCTTCCTCATCCTCCTGCAGCTTCTTCACTCTTCATCCCGACAACAGGGTTCGGGTTAAAACCATGGAACTGGGTTCGGGTTCGGGTTCGGGTTCGGGTTAAAACCATGGAACTGCCATCAGACACTAAACTAAACAGCAAAATATTTTCACAGCTTTTGATTTTTTATTTATTCTGAATGAACTTCAGGCAGCTGGTATTTTATGTACTTATTGTTTTTAAAATTCTATTTGTTTTTGTTATTTTTATACTTTCTCATGCTTCTATATCACATTTCTTTCTGTTTTAACATTATTTTATATTTTCTGTTATTGTCGAATCTTCTGTCCTCTTATTATACTTTATGTTTAATTTATTCTCTTTCATATTTTTATGTTTACTGCTCAGATTTATATTAGATTTTTTTTACATTTTCTCAAATATTATAGCAGAAATTTATGTAAGCATGAAATAACTGACAAATGTTATATTTCCATGTAACATAAAAAATAAATGCTTTACTCCCAGATTTATTAATAACTGGGTGAATTTTAACAAATGTGCAACAATAAGAATCAAGACTTTGTGTTTTTAATTATTAACCAAACAGATAATTGTTTGATTATTGTTAAGAAAAAAAATGTGTTTCTTTTTTTTGCAGAGTGAACAGTTTGGTTTTTCAAATTTAAATTTGCTTCCTTTTCAATTATTGGTTCATAATTTAAATTTGACTGCTCTTACTTTTGAAAATGAATCAAATAAATACCAGAGGAAATGATTTATGTTTTCTAAAAGAAGAAAAGGTTGAGAACAAAACAGGTTTTCTATTTTCCTTTTAGCAGGAACACCGGAACAGAGCGGCAGGATGACCGGGGTCAAAGGTGAGCGAGCCATCAGCTCAGTCATTAATAACTCAAATAAATGAAATATGTGAGAATGGTTTCTTTTAAAAGATAAAATCTAAAAGCTGAATCATGTTTTAGCCCAGACATTTAAATATTTAAATGACCTTTAAATATTCAAAGTTGATTTTGGGCCTGAAGAGAAAATGTGGAATTTGTCCCTTCTGCCCTCCTGTAGGACGGAGCCACAACCAGGAGCTGAGAGTTTCTGCCTGCAGGTCCTTTAATCCACACACAGGGACTCACCTCAGGTTTGGGATTATTACAAAAGATTTTGCTAAATTAACATACTTTTGCAAAAATTACTATAAAGGATGACGCACCTTATTATAACTATTGGCTAATAATTGATCATAGTTCAGCATCTTTCCTGTTTGCTGCTGCTGCTCATGTTCTGACCCAGAACAGCTCAGAACAGAAATTCACAGAAAAATACACTTCTAAACTTTTAAACATTAATTTCTAAAGTAATTTTATTGGAATTAAACATAAGTTCATAAATGTTCAAAAATGATTAAATTAGTAAGTCCTTCCGCAGCATGTAGATTAAATTTAGATTTATTTCTAATGATTTTTTTTGTGTTGTTCAGTGCATAGAAATTTTTCTTGGTTGTGTTAATAATAAATGAATTTTTTATGAGGCTATTAGCACAATGGCTACAGCTAAGATCTGCATTAAAACTTATGAAAGGTTAGTTCTAATCCAACTTTAGCTCATTTAGCACTGGTGCTAATGCTAAAGTCAAACTTAATAGCAAACAGAATTTTTGGTGCTGAGCATATTTGCAAGACATCAATAATCAGAAAAAACTATCAACCAGAATATTTTGATGGGATTTAAATTTTCATCCATCAATTCTGCATCTGGCTTTAGCTAACATAGCATCTGAGCTAATTCTACATTCTCACTTGCTGTTTGGATGAGCTAGTCTCTGCTAACTGTCTTAGCAGTGTTTGTCAATGAAAAGGTTCACACGTTAAATAGTGAAAATAGATTTTTAAAGTTTGTATTTCCAGCTACTTTAGCATCGGCGCTAATGTTAAAGTCAGAGGTTGCTTAGCATCAAGGTGGCGCTGTTAAACATGAGACGATTGTTGACATGCTTCAGAATTGAAAGAAGCTGCTGCTGCTTCTTAAAGGCACATCGTAGTTATTTGTTTACATGTTAAAATACATCTACTATATTGTATCCAGCTTCAGCTAGCTTAGCCTTAGCTGTAACACAAAAGGCCCACATGCTAACAAGCATGTTGTGGCTAATCATTGTTGGATGTTGTAAAGAAAAACTTTTAGCTGCCACTCTGTCCAAAAGCATTCATTAGTTTGTAGCCCATCTAGCACTAGCTAGTTCTATGGTGGCCCAGAATGGTCAGCAAAATATAAAAGCCTCACAGAAGAAGTTTCTTTTGTGCCGATTTTTACATATTGTTGACCTTTCTGGCTCACCGTTTGGGTTTAGCTTTAGCGCTACGCAAAAGTCAAACCTGCTAGCAAGTTGAGCTTCTTAACTTTGACGCAGCTGCTGCTTCTTAAAGGCACATAGCAGTTATTTGTTTACATGTTAAAATACATCTACTATATTGTATCCAGCTTTAACTAGCTTAGCGTCTGTGCTAATATTTGCTAGCAGGTTGAGTTGAGGCTAATGAGCAGCTAATCAAGGAAACTTCTTTCTATTCCATTTTGCCTGAATTTTAAGCACTTATAATATGTTTTCTTTAATTTTGCAAGTTTATTTGAGTATCTTCTGCTTGATTCAAATCAACTAAAATTAAACAAATTTAATTAATTTGGTTGCTTTAAATCTTACAGTTTGTTTATCAGTGTGAACTGGTCAAAATGCTCATAACACTCCATCAGAGTGTGTAATTGTCTACCTGTGAGGCCTGCAGTGCTAGATCATGAGTCTGACACACACACACACACACACACACACACACACACACACACACACACACACACACACACACACACACACACACACAGGCAGGCAGGCAGCAGGCTGTAATTAGGCAGTGAGCAGAATGCTGTGATTGCAGGACGAGTGACTGGAGGAGTTAAGTGTCACCCTGCAGGCGAAGCCGTGGCCTCTTCTTCTCCTGTGTAAATAGGTGGGGGGATTATTTGGGCCGCTCAGGTGTGTGTCTGTGGCCGGACCTGTCTGTGTGTCTGTCTAGTGGACAGCTCTGCACTGTAAATAGTCATTCCTAAATGACAGAACAGCTCACATGCAGCCAAACTGAAGAAGAGACACTTTACAGTTGCTGTTTATTTTAATTTAAATAAAAGTGAAAGTAGAAGTGATTTATTTCTTGGTTGATCTTCAGCTCAGCGTTTCCAGCGTCTGTCAGAGCAGAGCCGGTGGTTTTAGCCTGTCAGGCCTTTTTCCGCCCGCGGAGGAGCAGAGAGGTCTCTGAGCGGCGTGCCGTCCAGATCCTGCAGAATCAATCAGGAGGATTTTCTCAGCTTCACGTTGGGCCGCTCCACAGAACAGAAAGCCTTTTGTTAAGTCCAAGATGTTTTTTCTAACTCAGTCTGTCTTCAGCCGGCCTTCCGCGATGGCAGGACAGGCACTAAACAACGCAGCCATATTTACTGCACAAACTCTGCAGCGTTATGGATACATATCCTCCTCCAAACACAGCAGCGGATGAGGTGAGCTCATCCCGTCATCAGCAGAGCCGCGCTGAGGAACGTCCCTTTGAAGCTGTCCCCCTCTCAGGGCGTTCGAAGCAGATGTCACAGTTTCCGATCGGCAGTAAAATTAAAGATGTTTTGATTAGGCCGGTCTGGGAGATTACCAACATAAACAGCTCCGCAACGTAGATCATCATTTTCCACTTTGTCCAAACTCAGCAGCTCTTCTCGGCTTAGCGCTGATGACAATCGGACGTCCAG
>NW_026562504.1:337500-340000 GCF_027474105.1 Poeciliopsis prolifica | reverse complement strand
CAGGCCTCTTCTGCTCTGGTTTCGCTCAGACTCTTTGTTTTATGCTTCAAATCCTTGGAAATGATTCCAGGTTTTCCAAGGTTGGATTTCTCCATAAAGTTGTTGATATTCAAACTGCAGCTTGGTAATAAAGTTCAATCTAAATAAAAAACATTATTTACAGTTGAGACCAGATATTTTCATTCAGCTAATATAAAAACACATTTTTCTTAAATCTGAACAAACTTTTCTTGTTTCAACTTTTAAATCAAATTATTTCATGAGACAAATTTTGTCACATTTTAACTTAACTTGTTGAACATAATCACATTATTAATAATAGTAATAAATATCATATAATAGGGAGATAAAACTGTCTGTTAAATATCAAAACCTCTGAATGAAGAGTTGAGTTTTTAAATAAAAGCTCTTCACATTTACATCAAATATTTTGCTAACAAAATACATAAAGGCTGTTAGTTTTAGTAAAAACATAAGAAACAGATGATTTAGTATCTTTGCTGCTCACATATAATTGTTATTCTTTTGAACGATCATTATTAGGATTGTTAGGAAAAGGTTTCCTGTCCCCGCGGTGACGTCAGGTCAACATGTCGTCGCGGTGACGTCAGGTCAACATGTCGTCGCGGTGACGTCAGGTCAACATGTCGCCGTGGTGACGTCAGGTCAACATGTCGCCGCGGTGACGTCAGGTCAACATGTCGTCGCGGTGACGTCAGGTCAACATGTCGTCGCGGTGACGTCGGGTCAACATGTCGTCGCGGTGACGTCAGGTGGAGAGGATTTCTGCTCCCACTTTTTTTATTTTTTTTTAAATTTTATTATGCGAACAGTATACAAAGACTCGTTGAGGTACAAAGAACATTACAACATAGGTAAATAAGAAACAAGGGGCTGAAAATACAGACAGAAAAACACAAACTGTAAGGCAAATGACTAAAAACTAAGCAAGATTCAAAACAAAAGAAAAGTAGAGATACTGTCATTGACTTTTTTTGCATAACTAGTTTTCAAAAGTTTCAGGGAAGCATAAAACAGCTTAAACTGATTAATAAAAAAATCAAAACAAGGAGTAGAACCTCTCCATTTACAGCAATGTATATGATATTTAACAAGCAAGAAAACAATATTTACCATATCAGATATTTGATCATCAAGGTTATCAACATAAACACAAAATGTGGGTGATATTTATCTCAGGGATGTCTTCAAGTTTTGGACATAACCAGTTTTTAACATCTTTCCCAAGTTGAAAAGAAAAAGGACAGGAAAAAAAGAGATGACTTATGGATTCCTCTGCACATTCGCAAAGGCACAACATGTTAAATCAAATTTAATCGTTTGTGCAAAAATTCAGCCACGGGATAATATTGTGAGAGATTTTAAAATGAGTCTCTTTCACCTTTGGTGAAACCGGCCATTTAACATACTTAGAAAACGCTTTCTCAATAAAAGACAAATTAGTTGTTACCAAAAATTATTATTGTAATCATTAAATAATTTAGATTTGAAAGCATCACAAGCATACATTATTACACTTTTTGTCAGTCACAATATTCTCCAATCTTCAATGTAGGTAAAGATGAGCAACACTTGAAAATCTCAAGTGTTTTGGATGAGATGGAGCAGAGCTACAGGAATATCTCTGCATACTTTTACATATTCATTATAAGAACAGTTCAGATTAAATTTGTGGGTAAATCTTTATGCTTTAACAAACTGCTCCCCACTTTCTGATTAATAAAACTGAAACATTTGAGAACAAAATGATGGAAGTAAATTTATGATGAACGCATCATGACACAGAGGACGGAGCAAAGAGCTTCTCTGAAAGTTTCTGTTTTTTATGACACATTTCTGTAAAATGGACATGAAGTCAAAGAATCACGATTCATTTTTATTTTGCCGTCCATTTAATCAATTAATTTTACATTTAATATGATGTTTTGCCACTTCTGATCATCTCAACAGAACATATAACAAACAAATAAATGCCTGATTAATAAAAGAACTTTGACTAGACCCCAGGCTTTATTTGAACTCTGTTGCTAAAACCAATAAACATCTGTTAAAATGTTTTAATGAAACAGAAAACATGCAAAGAAAGACACTGAAATGTTTCTGCAGTTACATGAAGTTAATCACATTTAAACTTTGAAACCATGGATCTGCAGACGTTCATGTCTTTCTATGCAGATGATCTGCTGCTTCCTTTAAATCTGCTTGCAGGTTATGATGAGGTGATTCCTGCATGTTTACAGCAGATGAACCAGAAACATCGTGTCCATTTTGCTGCTAAAGCTTCGGTCACTGATGGAGACTTCAGGTTGACTTACACCTGAACTGACGGCTGACCCAAAGTGATGCTGCTCCGTAAAGCCACCTGCAAATTCCACCCGTCTGTCTGAGTGTTTCATATCAGCCGCATCCTGCTGCAGCCTGACGGATTCTTGGCGGCGTCTCAGAGACTGAGCAGCACTTATTGATTAGCAGAAAAATG